>NW_005179191.1:0-114462 GCF_000350225.1 Chondrus crispus
CTCTTCCCTCCCCCTCCCCCGTCCCTTTCCCCTCTCCGAACGCCCGTGTGCCGGCGCAGGTGTAAGGGAAAGGGAAAGGGAAAGGGAAAGGGAAAGGGAAAGGGAAAGGGAAAGGGAAAGGGAAAGGGAAAGGGAAAGGGAAAGGGAAAGGCGTGCGTGGCAAATCGGCGGCCTATCGTTTGTCGATGTGCGTGGCGACAGACGACAGGGCGAGTGAGTGAGATGAAATTGTGTCGGTCAAGCGTTCAATTTGGATGCATGTGGCGGGTGCAGCGGGGAGATGTGGGGACGTGACAGGCTGCCTCTGACTGGCAAGAGGATACAGTATAAGATGGAAAGGGCTGGGGCGTGGTGGCCCTGGAGGTTTGCAGGCAAGGAAAAGGTGGGGTTGGTTGTGGTCGACAATGAAAGGGGCGGTGGGGTCGAGATAGGAAAAGGTGGGGATGTCAGAGGTCGGCAATGAAAGGGGCGGTGGTGTCGTGAATGGATAGTGGGTAAGAGGTGGTCGGGGTCGGCACAGAAAGGGGGCGGAGGGCCGTGCAAGGAAGTGGTGGGGATGTCAGAGGTCGGCAGTGAAAGGGGTGAAGGAGCCGGGCAAGGAAAAGGTGGGGATGTCAGAGGCGGCAATGAAAGGGGTGATGGAGGCGTGCATTGGAAAGGAGGGGAAGGGCGGGGGTGGCACTGTGATGGGGAGGCGAGCCACATAGTTTAGATCAATCGTTTCATTTACAAGTCACAAGAAACAAGCAAAGTCACAAGGAACATACGGTAATGGAAGAAACAAACAAGAAACAAAGTCACAAGGAACATACAGTTATGGAAGAAACAAGAAACAAAGTCACAAGAAACATACGGCAATGGAATAAACAAGAAACAAAGTCGTGATCTTGACGTCCTGTTGAATGCACCGAGCCTGCGTCGAGTCACTCGATCAACTTTCGGTAAATCTATTCGTTCTACACATTCTGCTTTTTACATACTCGTTAGTTCTCTTTGTGAACGAGGTTAAACACGCTGCAAAAGCGCATGAGCTACATTTGGCTGAGAGTTTGTCTGAATGGAAAGTTCTTGCAAGATCATTATTGGCATGTGAAAAAGCTCCCATGTACCGTACGTCAACCCCATGAACTTTTTTCAACACCGCACGAACAACGCCTGCTCTTCTTTAAAATTTCCTGCAATATGCGCGAGTATGCGCGAGTATGCGCGAGTATGTTGAACCATGAATGTGTGGCATTCTAAATACAAGTATGTTGAACCATGAACGTGTGGCATTCTAAATACAGTACCTTCAATGGATGTGTGCACGTATGTTCATATTGTCTTGCACATCTCACGCCTCCCTCAATCTTGGCCCGTCATCTCCGTCCTCTGTGTGTAGCAAATAAAATACAACCTCACAACTCAAAATCCCACCAACACCAACAACAAAACTTTGTGAAGATTCGACACTGACGGCAGAATCTCGATTCACGTCTACCGACAGACGCATGCGGCCACGGCAAAGCACCGATGCACCCCTAAACCAGAAAACATGCATCCCACTCATTCTTGAAGATGTTGAAGATAATGAAGATGACGTTTTTCGAATCCCCATGCGCACACTGTCCGTCTTTCGTTCTGCGATGAATTGTGAATCGCGGCTCTCCAGAGCTGCATCGCAAACTGCGATTCACAATTCATCGTAGAACGATGCAGCTCTTCACTTGAATACAAACAAATAGACCGGATGTATCGGACTCTCTCTCTCCGGGATGCACCGCAAACCTCAACCAACCTCAGTTTTGCTCCAACTACCCTTTACCAACTGCTCGTTCGCTACGAATGCGAAAAGTTCGTAACAAGCTCTGTAGGTAAGCAACCTGAGAACCATTTTCTATGTCTAACTTATCTCTCCACTCCGAGGTGTATCCCGCCACCGAAGATCCGTCTCCAGTTCCGACCGTTACAGAGAGGACAGAGAGTCCTGCCTCTCAACGACACCTACCCCGCTCGCCCCCTTCCACCCGCAGCCGCCTCGCAAAAATTCGGCGCTCTCTCTCTACTGCCGTCGGTGGAGCCTGGCGCTTGGTCCGCAAAGCCGGCCGCCCGTTCCGCTGCACCTCCAAGCCTCCTGCTGAAACCACGAGCCTCACAAATGGCTCTAATAAGTCGGCGCTCGCTCCATCGGAGTGCGAGCAGGGTCCCATCCACTCGCTTCCGGCAACTGACATCACCGACGAGGAATCGGGTTCTAATGCGTCGGACGAGAGCTGGGAACACCGGGAGTGCGCGAACAGCTGCCTATTCGTTGGCGCGAGACAGCGCGAGGCCCTGGAGTTGAGTGGCAACATCGTGGAAGTCAGGCCTCCTCCTCGGCCGCAGTTCGATCGGAATCTGGGAAAGGAATTCTCCACAGTTACGAGTCCTGTATCAGAGGCAGACAAGGAGGACGGGCCTGGTGTTGGAAGCGGATTTCAGGTCTCTGAATTGTTCTCAGATGGGACTGAAGGCGGCGAGGAAGTCCAGAATACAAACGTGGCAGTAGTTCCACTTGAGCATGCGGGGCGCCTGGAGGACGCATTACCACGGCAGTTCTCCACACGCCCGCCCATGCCATGGAAGAAACCGGCAGAGTTGTTCACGGAGAGGCAGTTTGTAGCCAAAAAAGCGACTTTTGCCCAGGACACGAAGGTTGTCCACGACCTGGCGGTCGAAAAGGATACAGTTGCACCGCCGGAAGTGGAGGATGCCATACCTCTGCTGAGCCCCACGCACCCATTCATGACGTGGAAGAGACCGCCGGGAATGCGCACCACGTGGACGTTCCGTACCTACGGCAGGGAAGCGAAAGAGGACAGGACCGAGGCGACGGACAGGGAGGACGCGATAGAACCGCAGTTCATAGGGCGGCCGCAGAAGTGTGGGCGGAACGTGCAAAGTGAGGCGATGGGTGCTGAGGAAGATGAGATTACAACTCAGCCAGGAATTGCAAACATGAACAGGGGGGAAGACGACTACTCTACAGTGCTGTGGTCTGTTACGAGCCCAAACGAGCATATAACGGTGATAGAAACGGTTGTGATAGAAGAAATCATTTGATACCACAAAGTAGATAAAGAACAGGTTTGATTGTTGAATGCGCCCGTCCCTTTCGTCAGTTTTCCCGAGAAGAACGCAATTTCTCGATTGCATCTTCATGCAGTTGAGATCAAAGCTCGTGCAGTTCTGTACCCTTAGTACAGTATGACGTGGAATGGGATCATACTGTTGCACGCTTGTACTGTATGCTTGTATTGCATGCTTGGGTACTGTATGACTGTACGAGTTGGCGTGGGAGTACGGCGGCACGGGAAAGGCGGAGGCGATGGCCTGTTCGTTGTTGCGATGAAGGACTACTTCTGGTTTTAGCGTGGCGTGCTTTCGTGCTTGTTGACAATGGATGTCTGTGCGGCGCATCTAGAGAGGTGTATTCAAAGGCGAAGGCGTCCCTTGGTGAGCTGTTGCTTGTGTACGGGCTAGCCTCTCTTGCATTAATCGATGTGATGCAAGATCGATGCCTAGGTTTACCTGGGGTCGCGTGCCTATCTACCTTATGTAGGGATGCTAGTGATCCGTAGGCCGGCGGCGATCGTGGTGAGTTGATCGCTGTTGTACGTGTGCAACGTGTGTGCATATGGCTCTCATGACAATCGATTAGTGTTCCAATGTTTTGGTTGCTTAACCTGTGTGGTGTGTATTGGATTGAGGCGAGCGTTCAAGCAGAATAGTGACATTGGTGAAGCACACAGAACTTGTGCACAATGCGAGCGCATTGCCTTTGTTATCAATTCTTCGACTACGGCTGCGGGGGTGCTGCTGAAGAGGTGGTCGAAGGGGTGGTGGATCACGAAGAGCGGAGCTGGCCTGCAAGGAGACGGGGAGGCGGGGAGGGTGGTGCGGCTGTCGTCACCGGTGAGGCGCGGAGGTTCGGAGGTGGGGGCGCGGACGAGGACGGAGGAGTTCATGAAGACGCTGCTGAGGAGGGTGCGGGTTGGGAAGGGTGGATTCGGGAAGGGTGGATTCGGGAAGGGTGGATTCGGGAATACAGGTTGACGAAGGTGGTGGGGTACACGTGTACACGTTATCCACTGGCGCCGTTTGTGGATGGGCGATCACAAGACACTTGAGATGAATGCATGCCGCCGTCCCCCAACGGACTAGAACATTGTAGCGCGAAAAGCTCGTGCCTCTGTTTGCTTTCTCCGTCTCCCACTGCCCGCGACACCGAGCTCCCCCCCTCCCCCGAAGCCCGTCCTACCATTTCCTACATCGCCAGATGGGAGCCGCCTCACCAGTGACGTTTCGAACGTCACTGGTGAGGCAGCTCCCGTTGACAACCAAGAAGCGGTGCGACAGAGCGAAGCGCTGGCGATGATTGAAATGCTTATCGACGTCCGAGGATATTGAGAGATCCTCGGCCAGGGAACCGCCTATGCCGCAGCATAAGCCGGTTGGAAATGAGCACGATGAGCCCCTCCATGACAGGGCTTTCTGCCAGCACGCAACACAAGCTGATCTGCCGGAGAGGATCTGCATGTTTGTTTCAGGCGAATATGAAATACGCTTCGCTGAAAACAAGACTGCACTGCGTCCCCACGATTCCCCTCAGCCTCTGTCAGATGCGCTGCCGACGAGAGATGACGGGCCGAAAATCTACATGGCGTTAACGGAGGGAGAGAACCGGGACAGATGCTACAGAGGAGTCTAAAGCGGTATGTGTCAAGACAGGCAGCGAGCAAGCGACGGCGGTGAAAACGCTGCTTCGGAAGGCGGTGTCGCGGGGAGTTAGAGAAGACTGTAGAGCGTGAAAGAGGGGCAGCTTGGGGCGAAGACTTTTTGAGTGTCGAGATCGCGAAGGATTCGTTGGGAAATGTTTGTAACTGTTTGTTTGGGTACAGGGAAGCGCTTGCTGCTGATGCTGTTTGAGTGCGCAAAGCGAACCAAGGGTTCGGACGTCGACGACGACAGCAAGCAATGGGACCAAGGGAATTCGTGGCATTGTCGGAAAACTCCTGTGAATTGAGTTGTCCTTGCTTTGATGTCCCTGGCACCAGGCGCGCTGGAGCCTGTGCCGTTCCTTCCGGAGCTCGGGACGAGTGAAGACGAGTGATGCGGCTGCTCGCACGGGAGAGCGCCGCCAAGAGATGCAAAATGCAACAATTGTTTACTGGTGTTCGTCCTGGCCCCTCCTCTCTCTCCAGCTCTCGCAATTCGCTCTGTAGTTAGCTGACCATCGCATTGCGGAAAAGGGTGACTGACAGTGTCTCCATTCTACCTAAACTAACAGAAAGGCCACGACCTTTGATCTCCCAACTCGAAACATTCGGCCTGGGACTTCTGTAATGCCGTTTCTATTACAGCATACACCAAGTGCGTCCCATTCTTTTGACAGGCATCGACGTGGAATCGGAGGAAGCGGACTGCAAAGATAGCATGCAAAAATTGCATGCATTTAATTGGTTGAATCGCTTGAATCAAAGCGTATGGCGCCCAATGACGTCACTTTTGGAGAGGTCGGAAACCGGGATCGCGGGCGGAAGACACTCGGAATGGATGAGAATCACGTCTCGACGCCCAACGTGATACAATGCGTCGGATGGCGGTGGGGTCACGGACAACGAGCGACATGCTGATGCTGGGTGGCAGCCACCCCTTTTCGTGCAGATTCCAGAGTTTACTTGTTTCGACCCTGTTTACTCCAGTGCTGGTGCTCGTCCATAGAAAACGACAAGCACAACTGTGCATGCTTCAAACCAGCAAACATGATCACATATCTGGGTCGTACAGTTCTGTCTTTTCTGTGTAAACAAGTGCGCTATTGTCAGGCGTGGCCAGGCTTGTGATCTACTCGTTTCTTCTCTTCTGGCCGAGGATAAACACACACACAACACACACCAAAGGCACATGAGCTACATTTGGATGAAAGGTTGTCTGACTGAGAAGTTCTTGCAAGATCGTAATTGGCATGTGAAAAAGCTGCCCATATACGTCGGAGCCATGAACTTTTTTCAATACCGCACGAACAACGCTTGCTCTTCTTTACAATTTCCTGTAATACGTGCGAGTATGTTGAACCATGAATGTGCGGCATTCTAAATACAGTACCTTCAATTGATGTGGGCACGTATGTTCATGTCAGGATCAACTCTCCGAAGAAAGGTCCCAGTTTGTAATTATATATATTGTCTTGCACATCTTACGCCTCCCTCCATCTTGGCCCGTCATCTCCGTCCTCTGTGTGTAGCAAATAAAATACAACCTCAAAACTCAAAATCCCACCAACACCAACAACAAAACTTGTGAAGATTCGACACTGACGGTAGAATCTCTATTCACGTCTACCGACAGACACATGCGACCACGGCAAAGCACCGATGCACCCCTAAACCAGAAAACATGCATCCCACTCATTCTTGAAGATGATGAAGATATTGAAGATGACGTTTTTCGAATCCCCATGCGCACACTGTCCGTCTTTCGTTCTGCGATGAATTGTGAATCGCAGCTCTCCAGAGCTGCATCGCAAACTGCGATTCACAATTCATCGTAGAACGATGCAGCTCTTCACTTGAATACAAACAAATAGACCCGGGTGTATCTAACTGCGCTCTCCCGGATGCACCGCAAACCTCAACCAACCTCAGTTTCGCTCCAACTACCCTTTACCAACTGCTCGTCCGCTACGAATGCGAAAAGTTCGTAACAAGCTCTGGAGGTAAGCAACCTGAGAACCATTTTCTATGTCTAACTTTTCTCCCCACTCCGAGGTGTCTCCCGCCACCGAAGATCCGTCTCCAGTTCCGACCGTTACAGAGAGGACAGAGAGTCCTGCCTCTCAACGACACCTACCCCGCTCGCCCCCTTCCACCCGCAGCCGCCTCGCAAAAATTCGGCGCTCTCTCTCTACTGCCGTCGGTGGAGCCTGGCGCTTGGTCCGCAAAGCCGGCCGCCCGTTCCGCTGCACCTCCAAGCCTCCTGTTGAAACCACGAGCCTCACAAAGGGCTCTAGCAAGTCGGCGCTCGCTCCATCAGATTACGAGCAGGGTCCCATCCGCTCGCTGTCGGTAATTGGCATCACCGACGAGCAATCGATTTCTGCCCCTCCCGGAATCAACAATCCGGAAAACCATCCCAGGAATCGATTTCCGCCCATCCCGACTATTCCTGTCAAAGCCCGCGCGGTCACGTTCGCCGTCGGCGAGCCCGCCGAGCGCTCCATCCCGTTCTTCGAGACCACATCTCCCACCCCCACCCCCGTCGGCTCCGGATCGCCTTCTGCACCCGTCGCCGTCGTCCGCGGCAAGCCCGAGTGGCAGAGAAGCGCCCCCACAGAAGACGCCGGCTCCCCGGTGTCGAACGCCACCGCAAATTCTGCGGAGAGGGCCCTCTCCTCAGCCACCTCTGAGCACGAGCTACCCACGCAGCCCGCCCTCAAGACCCTCTCGTCCATCCCGGGGCCGGCCCCCACGCCGGCACCGCTCAAGGAAGCCAATGCCAAAGTTCCCCCGCGCATGACTAGGGAGCATGCACTGAGCATCTCGGCGACAGACCGCCCGCGGCGCACCACAGCCGCTAGAGCCAAGAGTGTGTCCGTGCCGGAGAAGGCAGCCAAACAGGTGGAAAGGAAGAAGATCATTCGGAGGAGAAACGGGCAGCGCTGGATGGTGCCGCACATGGAGAGCATGGACATGCCAAGGCCGTTCACGCCGCCCGCTGGCACCGCGTTTGAACTCTTCTCGGGTAGAAGGGATCGCAATGAGGCTCGCACTTTGATCAGTGCGTGCGCGTATCTAGAATTAGAAGTGATGCGCATGCGCGGGCTGTTGGATGGGAAAGAGGGCAAGTGTTGCTGTGGTAACGCTGGTAACAAAGACGGCAACAAGGGATGTCAGTGCGCAATGCGAACCTTTTTAGAGCAAAGCTCACATCGGATGAAGGGAGTCCTCAAGATTTTGGAGGATCGGTACGACAGTATTGAGCAAGTTTACATCAAGAGTCGGGAGTATGCCGTGGCGATGGGGAGGTTTTACGAGGTGAGCTCACAGGTTATTAATAAGCTTGCAGCGGGGCATCATGAAGCTGCTAACCAGCACCGGGATGTTTAAGCACACATACCAAGAAGTGATGCTTCGCTCATCCCGGGAATGCCAACCTATGAGCCTGGCCCACCAGCACAGAAACGGTTCAGGATATGGCGTGGCCAATGCGCCGCTTTTTAGATGATTGACGATTGATGGCGTGCGGTGTGGAGAAGACATATATGGGATACGTGTGACATTGTACAGTGCTAGTAGATAAAGAACATGCTTGATTGTTTGATACGCTCATCCCCCTTCCCGTCTTTCCATTTTACGTTTCCCTGTCTTGACTGTTTGTACGCTTCGAGGGTATCTGGTGGTGAAGAAAGTGGTAGAGGCCTGGTTTTTGTTGATGATACCCCCTCTGCATGGCACAGTGATTGTGTGAAGCGTACTCAAGTAAATCAGAAACAGCAACCGAAATGCTGTCTGTAGACTGTCTACTTGCTGTCTATCTGCTGACTTATCTTTGTTATGTTTTGTATTGTTGCTCTGAGCACTCTATTACTCTACAGTATTAGATCTTGGCGTATCGGCTGCTCCATACAAACTTTTCATGATGCTGAACTCTACTGTGAGACGTAGGTACCATCTCTCTCTTCAGTATAACTGGTCTCTCTGAATACGATGATGAATAATCTCTAAAGGCGTTAGTAGAACAGTACCTTCTCCTAAACACGTGTATCATGTACACACGTGTGTCAAGGATACACGTGTACGTGGGACGTACACGCACACTACGTTGCAACCCCAACGCGCCACTGCGCTGAGCTCATCAAATTTCGGCGACATTATTCTGCCGACATCCCATCACTTGCGACTCTCTGCTACACGTGTACCCCTCCGCCACCTCTCCGCCATCTCCCCGCCCCCTCCCCGCTACCTCGGCAAACCGTTCTCTGCCCTCTTTCGATGCTCGTGTTGCTGCAACTGTTAGGACGGACAAGGGAAAGGGAAAGGCATGCGTGTCAAATCGTCGGCCTGTCATTTGTCGATATGGTGGCGACAGACGACGGGCCGAGCGCGTGACATGAAATTGCGGCTGTCAAGCGTTCAATTTGGATGCATGTGGCGGGTGCAGCGGGGAGAGGTGTCGGGGACAAGCTGTCTCGGATTCGCAAGAGGATATAAACTGAAATGGGCTGCGCACTGTCGGTTCTGGAGGTGTGCAGGCAAGAAAAAGGTGGGGTCGGTTGTGGTCGGCAATGAAAGGGGCGGTGGGGCCGAGATAGGAAATGGTGGGGATGTCAGAGGTCGGCAAGGAAAGGGGCGGTGGTGTCGTGAATGGATAGTGGGTAAGAGGTGGTCGGGGTCGGCACAGAAAGGGGGCGGAGGGCCGTGCAAGGAAGTGGTGGGGATGTCAGAGGTCGGCAGTGAAAGGGGTGAAGGAGCCGGGCAAGGAAAAGGTGGGGATGTCAGAGGCGGCAATGAAAGGGGTGATGGAGGCGTGCATTGGAAAGGAGGGGAAGGGCGGGGGTGGCACTGTGATGGGGAGGCGAGCCACATAGTTTAGATCAATCGTTTCATTTACAAGTCACAAGAAACAAGCAAAGTCACAAGGAACATACGGTAATGGAAGAAACAAACAAGAAACAAAGTCACAAGGAACATACAGTTATGGAAGAAACAAGAAACAAAGTCACAAGAAACATACAGCAATGGAATAAACAAGAAACAAAGTCGTGATCTTGACGTCCTGTTGAATGCACCGAGCCTACGTCGAGTCGCTCGATCAACTTTCGGTAAATCTATTGTTCCACACATTCAGCGTTTTACATTACTCGTTAGTTCTCTTTGTGAACGAGGTTAAACACGCTGCAAAAGCGCATCAACTACATTTGGATGAAAGGTTATCTGACCGAGAAGTTCTTGCAAGATCATTATTAGCATGTGAAAAAGCTGCCCATATACGTCGAATCCATGAACTTTTTTCAACACCGCACGAACAACGCCTGCTCTTCTTTACAATTTCCTGCAATATGTGCGAGTATCTTGAACCAGGAATGTGCGGTATTCTAAATACAGTACCTTCAATTGATGTGTGTCCGTATGTTCATCGTCAGGATTAACTCTCTGGAGAATGTTACAACTTCCTATAATATGTGCGGGTATCTTGAACGACGTTTGTGCAATGCTCTAAATGCAGTACCTTTAATTGATGTGTGTTCATAGGTTTATCTCACAACTGGTCCTACCCAGAACGATCCCACTTTGTGCTGATAGATAAGTTACATCTCGCGCATCTCTTACACAGCTCATTTCTACCTCTATTTTGGCCTGCAATCTCTGTCGTCTGTACCTCAAGGGGAGGAAAAAAACAGCCAGAACTTCCCACGAACAGCAAGAAAAACAGTTGAGGGACGGAGTCTGCAGTGACGGCGGCAGCACAGTTCACATTACAGACAAACGCCTACAGTCACCGAGGTATCGCTAGAACAGAATAAGGGAAACTCTGTGCTCCTCTTTCAATTAAGCTTGAATGATGACCTGTCTTTTGCTCACTGTCCGTCTTTCGCTCTACGGTGAAGTTCAACTCTCAATTCGGCTCTCAGGTTCAATGACGCTCTTCGCGCCCATAAAGCACACAGGCTTGATGCCCTTGACTGTCCCTTCCCCGGATGCACCGCCAACCTCGACCAACCTCAACCACCTGCACTTTACCAACTGCGTGCCGTCATTAACTCATCTGCCATCAGCGCGAAACGATCGTTACAAACACCAAACGTACGTACCTTGAAGCAGTTTCTCATGTCTAACCCTTCTTCTCACTCAGAAGTGTCCCCCGCCACTGCAGACCGGTCCTCAGCTCCGTCCCTCCCAGATAGCCCCGCATCTCAAACAGATTTGCCGCGCTCTAGGCCTACCATCCCCACCGCTATTGGAAAAGTCGGGCGCTCCCTCTCCACTGCCGTCAGCTGTGTTTGGCGCTCGATCCGCAATGCCGGTCACCCCTTCTGCCGCACCGCAAACCCCACAGTCCAGCGCTGCAGAAGTGGCTCTGCTAGTCCAGTGCTCACTCGCTCGTACTGCAGCCAGGGCCGCATCCGCCCGTTACCGTTCACAGATAGCACAGACAGCACAGACGTGGACTCGGTCTCCTGTTCGTCAGACGAGAGCTGGGACTTTCGGGAGAGCAAGAAATGTCGTCTCTGCTCCCAAGCGGGGCAGCGTGAAGCCCTGGCCTTGTACACTACTGTGGTCGAACTCAGCCCCCCATGTGGACCGCCGTCCAATACAGGCCTTTGCAAGGCCTTCTCTTCTGTGACGAGCCCGGCATCACAGAATTTCTCCGGGTATGGGACCGTTTTGGAGAGTGAAGATCAACATTCAGATCAACGTTCAGATCTACCCTCAGATGCGGCGATGGGCGGTGACGATGTCCAGACTCCACATCGGCCAGCTCCTTCAAATGTGTCTGGAGTGCAGCTGAAGGACCCCTTACTGCCGGTTTTCACAACGCGCCCCCCTATGTCTTGGCAGAAACCGTCCGCGCTACGCCTTGCGAGGCCATTTGTTGCCGAAGACATCGAAGACAGGATCGAGCCGAGTGGCGGAGTCGCTTGTACCTCCGCAGATACTGTCGCAGCTGTCAAGCATCGGGCAGCGAGACGAATTAGAGCCCCGCCACTTGAGCGGATGGATTGGAATGTGGTCGGACAGAGACGAAGTGGGGAGGCCGTGAAAACCTCCCCTAGAACTCCTGGCTCCGGCGCATTACCGAGACATGCGACGCAGCTACCTCTCGCGTCTCAGCTACCTCTCGCGTCTGGAGTTGCTACTCTTGTTTCGCCGCTCAGGGCCGGGCCGCTATTGGATGCGCATCGACGAAAGGCTTCCGAGGCTCCCCTTCTACGAAGTGGCGCTCCCCTCATCCCGGGAAGGCCAACCTATGAGCTTGCCCCACCAGCACGGAAACGGTTCAGGGTATGGCGGGGTCAACGCGCCGCGTTTAAAAGATTGATGATTGATGGCGCGCGGTGTGGAAAAGACATATGGGATACACATCACAATATGCTGTGATATTAGATAAAGAATATACTTGGTTGTTTGAACATGTAGTTGAAAGGCTGTCGGACTGAGAAATTCTTGCGAGGTTGATGTTGCAATGTGAAAAAGCTCACACACCTTTTGAATCCGTAAACTGTACTCAGTAGCACACGCAAAATCAGTCACTCTTCGTTCTATAGTCCTGCGATATGCTTGGGCATCTTGAATGATGCAGGCACCGCGTTCTCTCCTTCACTTGATGTGTGTGTGTTCGTTTGTTAATGTCAAGACCGATCCTATAGAGAATGATCCCAGTTTGTAGCGGGGGATGTATCGCATCTTACGTATCTCTGGCACATCTCACTCCGCTCTACACATTTTTCCCTGATCTCCGTAATCCGTGCCCCGGAGAAATAAAAACACCAACCCAAACTCTGGCGAAGAGTAAGAAAAAATGAAAGACAGAAACATGACGGCGAATACACACTGCGCATGACAAAGCTGTACAGTACATCCACCGAAGCAGCCCCAGAACAGACTTCTACCAACTCTCCTCTTGCAATCATGTTTGAGAGAAGACCTCTCTTTTGCTCCTCGTCCGTCTCTCCTTCTGCGATGAATATCGACTCTCACCTCGATTCTTAGAATAAAAGCAGCTCTCCACATAAATACAACAAATCATGCAGGGTATCCGACATCCTCAAATGCACCCTCGTCCTCAACCAACTTCATCTGTTCTCCAACCAAGTTTTCAAACTGCGCGTTGCAAGCAGCTCATCCACGACTTGCGCAAGATAATCACAACTCGCACCTGAAGCCCGTATTCTCTGACGAAAACCATGACAATCTCCTCTTTCAACTGGGACGTGCTCAAATCGAGCGAAGGCTGTCCGCTAGCCCGGGACCCCCCCTTCTACGCGCGTCCCCACGGCTACAAGCATCCGCGGTCTCTCTTCCGTCTACCGCGCGCCTTCCGAAAGCTCGGGCGCCAGCTTTCCACATCTGTGCGCTCTATTTGGGTCTCCTTCCTCCACGGCGGGCGCCCCTCCCGGCGGACGACCAAGCCCGGGGACTTCGACAGCGGGGCATTCAGCCCGGAGCTGGTGCGGTCGCAGTGCAGGCAGGGACGCATCTTCCCGTGGGCATTCTCGGACAGCAGCGCCGGCGACTCGGCGGCGTGCTCGGGTGATGAGAGCGCGGCGCGCGGGAGGGAAGGGCCCTGCAGACTGTGCTCGGTGGAGGAGCAGCAGGATGCGGTGGCGTTGTACGAGAAACTGATAGAACTTTTCCCACCTCCTCGGCAGCGGGGCTACCGAGGGATGGGGAAGGGGTCCTCTGCGGTGACGAGGGCGGTGGTGGAGAAGTGCACAAAGCATGGGACGGGGGAGGAGAGTGAAGATGAGGTGTTTGTTTGCGTGTCGGATGAGGAGATGAGCTCTGGGGAGCTGGAGACTCCTTGGGAGTTTGAGAGGCGGGATGAGGCGGGGGCGGCGGAGATGGGTCGGGGGGAGGGCGACAACAGCATAGCGCCTTGGTTTGCTACGTGGGCGAAACCGTGTTGGCAGAAAGGGTTGGGTGGGGCTGCTAGGGGTAGGAAGGGTTGAGAGAGTGGATACTGGGCAGTACTGGCCAAGAGGGCACGGGCAGAAACGGAGGAGGATGTAGCAGCTTGGTTGTCAAAGCAGGCGACAGAGTGTTGACGATAAGTATGTAGCAGAATAATAGCTGTAAAAACGAAGAAGTTTTGTTTGTTTGAATGTGGTGGTTTTCCTTTTCTCAAATCGGTATTCGTAGGCTTTACGGGGATTTTTCAGTGAAGAGGGCGGTGGAGGCAAAGTTGTGCAGTCGTAAGAGTAGCAGTCGCAATGAAAAGAATCGGCACGACCGGGGCATTCGGTCCCACGAACAGCCAGCACGAACATCACCAGAAACAAGCCGTACTCACAAACCGGAAGGAGCGGGGCTCAGTGCCATGAGCGGAGCAGTGTGATGGCAGTCGTGTTCCTGTCAACGAGGTACCCTTCGAAGGGTGCACGCAATGAACAAGTGCAGTATTCTATGAATAAACTACGTAGATGTCAGGTGGCGCAGCGGCTGCGCCACCTGACATCTACGTAGTTTATGCTGCGCCGCAGCCGTCGCCAAGTCTTACAGTGGAAATCGTCGCAACGTCCTTACAGTGATATTCCCGTCGGTAAACACACGAGAGCCACCGATACAGTTTTCGAGCGACGCTAAAACGCACATCCCCGGGAAACATTCGCCCTCCTGCAACCGCCTGACAGTACAGCCGAGCATTGTTGCCTCCCGCCAAATGGCGCATTATCGCGCTCAAACTGCCCCACCCCCCCCCCCCCCCCCCGAGACTCCCGTATCCGTGCGAGATGCCTAACATCGGACACGTCCTGCTCCTCAACATCTCGTGTGTGTGTATGCGTGTGGAAGGCCGGGAGGTGCGCGCGGCGCGCGCGCAATGTATGGCAAAAGTGGCGCGCAAGATAATATTCGAAGTTTACAGGGCGGGCATTCAACAAGACAAAAAAAGGCTCTTGATATATCACGAGACCACAACCTACAAGCACAACTAGCGACGTTGCATACGGCGCGGCAGCGGGGGATTGCGACTCTCAGCCCGGCTGCCGCCACGGCAGGCGGCGCGGTCCGGAAACGCTCGCGCCGCGAGCGCCCATTGAGCAAAAGGCCTCGACTGGCAGGAAAGAAGTGTGAGTGGGCGTGCGACAGGCACCACGGGCTAGTCTACTCCGAGCGCAACACGGCGCGCGAGGCGCTCATGGCCATATGGAGGGCCTTTTGCGGGAGCTCGTGGTAGCGGGCGTCGAACATGGTGAGGTGGACGGAGCCGAGGTCACGCTCCTGCCAGATGTGGGAGTAGACGGAGTTGACCTTCTCGATGCGGGAGGAGCATGCGACGGTCTCGCAGTACTGCTCGTAGCTGAGGGCGCGGCCGTCGACGCGGAGCATGTGGTGCTTGGTAGCGCACGGCACGGCGCGGTCGGCGGGGCAGAGCACGGACGCGATGGGGGCGTCCGCGTGCACGAAGTCGCGGCGCGAGTGGCCGATCGACAGCAGGTACGACTCGGACACGCACACGTCGTCGTCGTCCTCGGGGCTCTCCTCGGGGCTCATGTCTGGGCTCATTTCCGGGCTCATTTCCGGGCTCACGGACGGCTCCGCGGACGGGCTCGACCCGGGTTGGCGGTTCAGCACGGTCAGGTCGACGGCGGGGAACGCGCGGGCGGGGAGCGCCACGGCGGCGAAGAGGAGCGCGAGGACGGCGATGGTGGAGAACTTCATTGCGAGGTGTGGAGGGGGGGGGGGGAGGGGGGTTGGTAAACGGTGGGGGGGGCGGTGTGTCGTAGGCGTGGAAGGGTGGATTGGGAGGGGGGGTACGGAGGGAAGAGGGCGGGCTTTTATACAGCGGTTGGCGGCAAAGCGAGGGTCGGGGCGTGGGCGGTACGTGGAGCAGGTGCATCGCTGTGCGGGGGGTAGGATTTCGGTGACGCTGGCGGGGCCCGGCGTGGCGGGGAAGGGCGGCGTGCGGCGTGCGGGGGCATATTCCGGGCTCGTTTTTGGGGCCGAGAAAGCGGGGCAGCGCGACACCTCGTTTACAGCGCAGGGCGCGCTGTCGCGCGGGTGCGCGCCGCTTGCATTGTTGTCGCGCGCGCGGCCGTCCGTTGCGCCCGCGAGAAATCGCCCGCGCTGTGAGAGATCCCTACCTGCGCAACACCAGCTGGGCCCGTGGGGGGCAAAGTCGGGTCCGACTGTAGGGACCGCTATGATGAACACCTTCGCACGCGGTGCGCACCTCCGCGCTGGCGGCCCCCGCGTCGCAGAAAGGCTCGCGCGCTGACGTCACCAACCCCCCCCCCCCCCCCCCCCCCCCCCGCCCCGTTGCTCGTCGTGGCGCGGCGCGGCGCGAATGCGCGGCGGAAATCCGTGCGCCCGGGCCGAGAGGGACTCCCGCGCTGCTCTAGGCAACGCGCGCACCTCTGGAGCTGAGCTGCACGGTATATGTCCAACAGTACAGGCCCGGCATGTGCCGGGGCTGCCTTTCCGCAGGCGACGAGCTGTGCGATGGCCGCTGGTGGGATTGCATTGTAACTTCCGTACTGGGTCTCCTTCTACAGTGTGGTTCCGTGAACTCTGATACCCCCCGATCCCCGAGGGAGCGGGTGGCCGTCGGATACTTTATTGGGTCGCGACTACGGTTTGCCCTCTTGGCTATGTCTTATTACTGCGGTGTGCTGTACTGTCGTCTGGATGTAACCACATACAGTACAGCCCGCTTCCTACAGTATAGTGTACTGTAGGAAGCGGGCTGTAAGACAGTTGCAAGGCGTCTCTAATAATTAAATACTGTAAATAATTGCATGATCATGAGATGAGGTGTCCGTTGTGTTGGAGTTCGAAGCGGGGGGGCTCGGCGACTGTGCGCGGGGGCGGTTTGGCATGCTTTTCGGGAATGGCCCAGTGGGCAGGCCCCGGATGGGCGGCGTGCTGTCCTCTTTTCTATTTCTGCGCACTGGACTAAAACTCCTAATCCCCTAATCGACACCGCCTACTTTGTCATACACCTAATCAAATTACCGCCTACTTGTCATACACCTAATCAAATTATCATCATCATCATCACTGTAAATTACTGTGGGCCCGGCGCCAACAAAACAGACGCAGAACCGTAATGCACTGTAAGAGAGATAGCAAGCCCGAGAATCACCCCACCATGTCATGTTAACATTATCATTAACATCACATGATCATGTCCATGATGTTAACACCGCCGTATTGCTTTCCGCTTTCCCCCCCAATTTTCCTCATTGAAAAACAAAACAAATCTATGTACATTTCTATCAACCCGCGATATACTGTACGCGTAGGAGGCGGCCTCCTATTCCAACCAACAGGCTGCCCGCGAAGAACAACCAATTGTCCATTTCTACTGCACCTACTAGATGCAGTAGGTGCAGTAGAAATGGACAATTAGGGCGTAGTGCAATAGATGCATTGCAGTACGCCCTAATTTGCGCTCCAGTTCATCACACCCTTCCTCCCCCTTGTCCCATATTTCGTCACCCCGAATGATCTCTTTTTTGACAACTGTAATGCCAATGTCATTTCGCTGACAAAATCCCCGACCCATTCACTTTCAGCACAAGGGTGAGACAGGAAACACCACCAAAGTGCTGGCACTTGCACCAGTCTTCCTCGCCACACACCTTGTTCTTGCCCATTCTTATAACACGTTGTGTACATCTCACACGTGTATCTACACATGCCAACCAGCCTGCGCAATACTCAACACATCTTGGATTTACATCTGCTTTATTCGCCGGATCCCCCTGCTCGTGCACTATTTGTGTGTGTGGCACACATACAGTACCGCCATTATTTATAGCCGCACCCCCAAGTTGTGCCGTGCTGTGGCACGCAGCACACGTTGCATAAAAAACAACAACATTCTTGATAAAACAATGCGTGCTGAGTCCGAATCTGCAATCAGATTTTGCAAAGCATAAATACTTTTGCAGATATTAATACATGTGTATTCATGGGGTGACATTAAGTATAGAGTACAGTACATTCTCGCGCTAAGAACTCGGCAACCGAAAGAATCCTTGCCGCGTTCTTTAGCGCGTTAAAAGCCCAATACAATACGCTTCAACACAAGCAGCCTTCCGTGTAAAAAAGTACCCAACAGACCCCCCAATTATGCCGCGCGGTAAATCCATAACGGCTGAAGAAAAAGGAAAAATTGCGGGCCTGCATGATGCTCAGTGGTCGATACGCCGCATCGCCAAGCATCTAGGCAGGTCCGCAAAAGTAGTAGCTAACTACTTGAAAGCCTCCGAGCTCTACGGAACAAAAAAGGATCGGGAGGAAGCCTACGCTGTCTGCGCAGGCAAAAAGGGCGCTGATCCGAGAGACGCACAAGGGAGAATTGACATCAACAGAACTTGTCAAGACACTCCAGCTCCCTGTTGAGTCCAGCCGCGCGCGTGCAATACTCAGCAGCACTCCCACCCTTCGGTATATGCGCATGGCACGCGCACGAATGATGCTTCCGCGCCACAAAATCGCGGGAGAAAGTTGGGCTCGAGATAAGGTGACCTGGACGCCTGGTGATTGGGCAAATGTAGTCTGGTCTGACGAGAAGAAGTTTAATCTCGACGGACCAGACGGCTTCGCGTTTTATTCGCATGACTTACGAAAGAATAGAAAGGTTTTTTCAAAGCGGCAGCAAGGGGGTGATCCGGTGATGGTTTGGGGTGCGTTTTCTGGGAAAAAGAAGTGTGACTTGGTCGTTTTAGAAGGGAAGCAGAATGCGCTCAAGTATATTCAGACTCTCGAGACCAATCTCCTTCCTTCTGTTGATCAAGAGCTCGGTCCTAGCTGGACGTTTCTGTAAGATGGTGCAGCTGTACACTGTGCTAATCGCGTTTACGAATGGTTTGAAGAGGTGGAAGTGCCCTTTATGGACTGGCCTGCCAAGTCCCCTGACCTCAACCCTATAGAAAACCTTTTGGGGATCTTGGCAAGGAAAGTGTACGCACATGAAAGGCAGTTTAATAATATCGATGAGCTACTCGAATGTATAATGGACTGCTGGGAAAATATCAACACTGCGACGTTGGATAGGTTAGTAGGGAGCATGCAGAAGCGTTGCTTTGACTGTGCGATGGCCAAAAGTGGTCCCACGAAGTGCTGAACCAGAGATATGGTTGTTTAGAAGCACTGTACTCTATAATTACTGTCACCCCATAAATGGTTTTTGATGCATATCTTCCAAACTATTGATGCGTTTCAAAGTCTGAGCATTGTTTTGGACTCGGCGTGCAGGAATGCGTCAAGGACAAAGCATTTTTTATGCAAAGTAAGATTCCTTTACCAGCAATGCATATTTGTGGGGTGCAGCTATAATTATTGGCGGTACCGTGCCATGTGTCAACATCACACATAAACATCACACATAAACATCACACATAACACCACATCACAAAATGCTAGAAATGTTTGAAATTACGCTGATCCCCAATTTCAAACATTTCTACCATTTCTATAGTTGCTCAAATAATATTTCAATATTATTCTGACTCTCTCCAGCATACAGTACTGTAATGTCTAAATTATAAAGTCCTTTCAGCAACACAGTTACAACTGCAAGGTTGGCGGAAAACACGTACAGTATGCATTGTCGCCTCTCATGTTGCCCCTTTTCATATCCCTACTGTGGCTCTGAAAAGTACACTACCGAAGGTACAGTGTCCAAGTCCATTGAAGCACTGTACAGTCATCCCTTGATAGAAGGAATCGGCTGGTGGACATGATTGGATTCATTGTCCTAAGGAATTCCTTTGACAGAGCAAAAATTTATTTTCGGAAATAGCTTGACGTAAGCCTGCAGCACGCTCACGCTGAATCTCCCTGCGCAATGAACGCAGACGTCGGTGTAGTTCCAAATCGATCTCGGTCCTGGACTCATTCGCGCGCAGTAGAAGGGCGATAGATTTCAGTTTCGCCTCACAGGTGATGAATGGCCCTGCCTCATACTCCTCATCCGATTCACATCGACCCCCAACCCCACGGCCCTGCTCAGTGACAGCCATAACTACACTATCAACCATATCTCCATGCTCGAATCCCTGCCCAATGTCCATGTCATCAGAGTTCAATGAATTGCGTACTGACATCCAATCTCGGCTGTGCACTAAATCGCTGATAACCGCTTCGAGCTCCGTGCATTCTTCGGAAATCTCATTGTCGGCATCTGTCGCTTGCAGCTTGCTTACGTTAGTACCAATCAGTCCAGTCGATCGCCAACAATTTGCAAAGATTGGGCCAGGTAGTTCTTTCCAGATTCTGTCGAGATATCGCATTGCCGTAAGTTGTGATATATTGTAAATATCCTCGGCTTCTTCCTCGAGAGAATCCAAAGCTCGGTTGTACTGCGCAGATCTATATCACCTTTTTAGAGAGCAAATAATGCCCGCATCCAGTGGTTGCAGTTTTGAAGTTGTATTTGGCGGCAAGAACTCTACTCGAACCGATGCAACATCAAGTAATTTTGCTTTTGTCCCATGACCAGAAAAATTATCGAGGAGGAGAGCGGTACGGCCAGAGGCCTTAGATATATACGTGTCAAAGCGTTTTAGCCACTCAAAAAACAGAGCCATGGTCATCCATGCCTTCTTGTTATGACCGTAGTCGAATCCAAGTTGCTCTCCGGTTCTCTTTTGAAAGCATCGCGGCCGACGGGCAGAACCAATAATAAAAAGAGGAAATTTCTCGGATCCCGTACTGTTGCAGCACACCAATAATGTTACCCGCTTCTTTTGCTTCTTGTGCCCTGACCTTGAAAACGTTGATATACTGCGATCGGGCGCCATCGAATAATTGCGGCCGGTCTTGTCTGCATTCCAAACATCCTCTGGCCTGTACTCATGACACAAATTACGGATATCTGGAAGTGCTTGTGCAATTGCCTCGCCATCAGCATCACCAGCTTCTCCATGAAGTTTCTGAGCCTTCAAATTCCATCGACGCTGGAAGTTCCACAACCAGCCTGCAGTGAACTTCAAGCGTGGACCATTTTCGCCGAGATCCGTGCAAATATCCTGCAGCAACCGCTTTCCCTTTTCGCGTATCATATCTCCAGACACACAGTGACCTTGCATGTTGAGATCGTTGACCCCTGCAGCGAGTTGTTTTTCGAGCTCGGGTTGAGCAGGCGAATGCTGCCGCATCATCTGAGCATTGTTTCCTGGCTGTAAGTTCCCACTGCGACTCAGACGAGACAACACGGGCTTCGAAGGGAGAAAAGACAGCCTGAGCTCTGTTTTCGCCCACTTAGAGACCTCGTCGAGGATGAGATTGTGACCAGACTTGCGACGTTTCGAAATTTTTTGATGAATAACGTGTTTCTGTGCGTAGGTGAGAGTGTTTCGCTTCATTGCGCTGGAGTGGATCGTCGGGGTGGGAAATGATCGAGCTACGGTCTTGATTATGAAGCATTTTTGACTGAGACTATGTTTGAGCCATAGTGTCAGGACCCAGATCCGGGTCTGTCTTAGATTCCTTATTGAAAGTGTAAATGTGACATTAAAGGCATTTGCATGACGCCTTCTGGAATCGGATTTATACTGAATTTTCCTTACATCAAGAGATTGAAGTAATGGCTCTTGTACGGTCAAAAATGATACCACGGGCATGGTGGACGCCCTCGAACGTCTTTTAACAAGGAATTTCTTACACAAGGTTCCTTCAATCAAGGGATGACTGTAGTTCCCCTGTTTCGAAACGATTTTCCACCTTAACGGTTTAGGCTGTCCTTCACACGGCACAAAACCGTTAGAACTTCAAAGCAGGCTGATCGGATCCTACGACATGGCACAAGAGGCCGTCGAAGTCTTGAATTTTTCGCCGTGCTGCACGGACTAAAGTCCCGAAAAGTACACTGTAGTGTACTTCTGATGCCTCTGTATACCTTCTGTTGCCGTCTCGAACGGCTCGCAGAAAGACCGGAAAACACATAATCAACACGTAACGAAGTGCGAGTAAGATCTTCGCGCATACATTCGGGTCTTGCGAGCCTGCCTGGATGTAGTCCTACCATAAAATGATGCAGCAGTAATTGCTACTATTTCTGCCCCTGACTTTATTTATAAACACTCGTTGTTCGTTCAAGAACCAGTTTAATTCGTTGCTCTTGAAAGCATGTACAGTGCCTCCTACGATATAGTGCTATAGCGTGACATACCTCTAGCTATGGCACTATTGGGGATGGCACTATGTAAAGGAGGCTCAAATACATATATTTGGGGACAAAGCACACTGCTAATAACACAAACACAACAAAGCCTGTATAACACAACTAAATAGGGAATTTACGCAAACGGAATTCTGACAAACGTGAGACAAATTTCTGATACACGTTGCAATTGTAACACATATTGCGGAATTATGTGCATCGATGTGACTGAAATTGCTGAAATGTGCACTGTTAGTGAAGCGGCATGAGAAATATGTTTGGCGCGAAAGAAACACCTACATAGAAAAATTGACGCATGTTATCCTCTCTACCGCATACCATCTGCTCATGTGGCTCAACACCGGCCTTCACTCTTGCAAATGATTCCCTTTCGTCCGTCTCCCATTCCATCAGAAAGATCACCTACTCAAGATTCAGGAGAGGCTCCTCTTTGTTCTCGAATTGTTGATGAGATAGAATAAATGCCGTCAGAATCGCATCGGAAAAGTTGTGACTTCTGCTTCTACTCCTCGATCTGGAAGGCGGTCGAGATTCTCTCCTGCAGAGGACCTAATTTTAGTACGCCAAGTGCTTTCCGCCAAAGCTCACATCGCACCAAACGGCGAAACAAGAGAACGATATGAGTTGGCCGCCTCAAAGGCAAACAGCACCAAAAAAAATATCGGTTTTAGTTACTTGGAAGTCTGCTCAAGACCGATATAAACGCTTACAAGATAGGTTTGATCAAATGGACAAAATGGAATCTAGAATGAGTGGTATTGGTGGTGAGGTCGGGGAAATGGACAAACTTCTTGGTTCCATGAAGGAGGCACGAGATGATCTCGTGAAAACAAAGATGGAAACGAGAAGAAAGCATTCGGAGGAAGAAGAGAAGAAAGAAAGACTAGGTGCCTGCATTAGGCAGCGAGCGACTCAGCGACGAAAATCCAAAAGCCAGGAAAACGGTGCAGTAGTTGTTAGTGAGGGAGATAAAAGCTGCGATGGTGATGAGCGTTCTGAAAAAGAGCGAGGAAACAATCAGGAAGAGACTATGTTGACATCGAGGCAGCCGATTTCACAGCTTCCCTTGAACGTTCTGGTGCCCGTCGCCATGCGTTAGAAGATCAAAAGCTCCAGCTGGATCGCGAAAGATTCGAAGAGGGGAAGCGGGAAAGGGAGGTGGAACGAGATGAGCAAAGAGCGGAGAGAAACAAGGCAACACGCATAGAGCTTGAAAAGTTTCGCCTCATGCTTGAGACTTTGAAGGGCAGCGGAAATTGTGTGGCAGGTAATGGGACCTCGGATAAGTCCAAATCTGTCTAGCTCTCAGCCTATTGCTCACTGGGACTTTGTGGAAAGCGGCAATCGTAGGAATCGAAATGGGGCGTTTGTTTACTCCATTGCCAACAAGTAAAGAAAGCTCTGCATGCTCGTCACCAGTATCTTCCGGCCGTCTTTGTCTGTTCTTTTATTCTGTTGATAGACCGAGCTGCCTTTTATTTGAAAATTGGGGCGCTTGACGGCCCAGCATGACTGTGATCTAGAACCGTACCCTCCTCCCAGTCGCCATCATCCTGGTCATGAGCCTCTTCCACTACCTCCGTACCTATAGACCCATTTGCGCCATCCACAGGCGCGGTATGATCCGCGATAGGGCTATTCGCGAGCTCCCACTTGATCAAGTAGCCACGGTCGTCAGCTGACTGCCAGAGGCTCCGGAGGCCTCTGGTAGTCCAGTGCGGGAGGAGTGTGTGCTGTGCACATGCGGCAGTGCGGGACTGCGAATGCTTACATGGCCAGCGTGAAGGCACCCCTGCTTCTGGTGGTTCGCGTCAGGGATGCGGTTTATGAGGTCTCCGCATACGAATGGTAGCTGCAGCTGAGCAGCGAGGCGAGGGGTGGGACGGAAAGTCACCAGAACAACCGATTTACTACGTACGATATCACTGCCGCATTGGCGGAGTAGCCTTGCCGTGTGTCCGGCTGTGCGCTTGCCGGTTGCGAAGGCGCAAAGGTTGGTGAGAGTTGTGAGGCTCGATGCCTCCGATTTACGGAAGGGGCACAGATTGGTGTCTTAAGTACACCAATTCTGTCCCAAAAAGGGGTCGAACAAAACCTACCTAAAATGGTATGCTACCTAAGCATGTATGATGCTGGCCTGGGTGGGTGAGTGTGTACCGAAGTGAATGGGTTCCATTCACTACACTCCCTTTCTTCAAAGACCGAGTTCCTGTTTCGCTTTCTGCGCGAGGTGCGGTGGAGTGCTCGAGCGACGTAAAAGTTTCTGAAGCATCTGGGGGACGTTGTTGTAGATTTGCGTTAACGGTTCCAAGGTGTCGTCAGCCTTATCTAGACCTTTCCGACGGACCTGGACCAGTAGCGTGTCTTGGTCCTCGACTAACTTTAGAAGTCGTTGAACGATCATGCCGGTTTCCGAGGAGATAACGTGAGACATTATGGCTTCGGTGTCCAGCGAAGTGTCGTGGTAGAATTTAAGTCTAGATCCATGCACGTCTTGAAGAGAACCGGTGCGAAGGTCTTCGACTTGATACACGTAATCGGACAATGCCTGGACAATGCGACGTGGTCCTCGCCAGCGTAGGGCGAGTTTTTCTCCAGCTGTGAAATGTTCTCTGGCAACCAGAACAAAGTCGCCTTTCTCGAAACCGGGCAATGTTCCTTTTGAAGCTCTTTCTCTTGACTTCTGCCTGTTATGCTGCAACGTATTGTGGACGAAAGGGTGCAAGTCCGCCATTTGACGTTGCAGATCGGTCATGTTTGTGCACTGTTCAAGATTTGCTTCGCGTACAGTAACCGATTTAGCTGTAGCCGTCCTGAGAAATGCGGATATGGGTGGGGTGGGTTTCATTCCGAGGAAGGCCGTGATGGGTGCGATGTTTTGGCGATGTGGGGAAGGCGTGTTGTTGAGGATGCTTTGAATGACTGGGAGAAGATCTGGCCATTCCTTGAAATCCATTTGGTACTCGGACGTGAGGGCACGAAAGGTCCGTATGAGTTCTTTGCTAAGACGCTCTACTGCACCGTTGCTCCAGGGCGTGTACGGTAAAGTAAAATGATGCGGCACACGAAGACTCTTCGTGATTTTCGGACGGTCTCGTTTCGGAAGTGTGTCGGTCCGTCGGACATGAGACCATGCGGGACATTAAATGCGGCGCACCAATCGACGATCGAGAGCGCTGCGTTGTCGGCGGTTGTGTCCGGTGTGGCGAAGAACCACTTGTAGTCAGAGTGATCGTCTCGCATCATTAGAACGTATTTCAATCCTGCATGGCTCGGTCCTATTTCGATATAGTCGAATTGCAAAAGGTCGTTAGGTCCAGTGCCGTGTAGCGCGGGTCCGAACGGTCGTGGTACCTTCTGTCCGCCTGTGGTTGAGATGCAATGGATGCACGCATCGGTGAAGGTATGGACGTCCTTCGTGAGTGTCGTCCAATGGTAGCTGTCGCTGACGGTTTTCGCTGTGGTTTGCTTACCGCGATGTCCTGCAGGTCCAGTGTGTGCTATGATACAGAGTCTGAGCTGGAGTGTTTCCGACGGGTCTGGGATCCAAATGGACCCAGAAGGGGTTTTCCATATGCCATCGAGGAGCGCGAGGTTTTTCGGGCGAGCGTCGGAGTGTTGGGCCTGATGCCGAGTTATTTCTTCCAGGGAAGGCCAGCAGAAATCGTCGGAAGCGGTACTGGGGAGAACTGGAATCTGAATTAGTCGACGAACAGCCTTGGGCGCACACCAGCGAGTTAACATGTCGGCCCAGACGTTGTCCAATCCGCTGATATGCAAGCACGTGTACGAATAGGCGCTCAAACGCACAGCCCAGCGTAAAACCTTACGCGTGGAAGATTGGCTGAGGTCAGGGATGAGCGACAGTGGGTCGAAGATGAAAACTAGGTTGTTATGGTCAGTATAGAGGTCAAAACCTGCGGCAGTTGCTGCAAGCCAGTGCATTCTCTCCACAGTTGCCATAATGGCATACCCTTCCTTCTTGAGTGTGGACCATGCCAATTGGGTGGTGTTGAACTTGCCCGAGCAGAAGGCGGGTGGGCTGTGACGTTGGTGTTTGTGAACGAGGGGAAGATCCTCTCGAGGAACCTGAGTAACGATGCCGGACCAGGAGGTGTCAGATGCGTCTGTGTAGAGACAAAGACGCTGTTGCTCATCGCGGTGGGCCCGAGTGACTATATGGGCCAAAGCCTCCTTGCATTTTTCGAAAACACGGGCCTCCGGTGCACACCATCCCATTCTGTCAAGTGATACAGTAGCAACCGCTCGTTTCGTGCGCTTCCCAGCTTTGCTGTAGACAAGTTCCATCAGTTTATGTAGAGGTTCGACCAGGTTGGTGAAATCGGGGATGCCTGTCTTGACCCACTGCATGGCACATAGAAACTGTTGCAAGTGTGCTCCGGTGGTCGGGGGCTCCATTCTAATGAGGCCGTCGAGCTGTCAGGGGTCGTGGCGGACGCCTTCGGCTGATAAAATGCGGCCGCACCACTTGATATTCTTTGCAAAGAGAATACTCTTGACAGGATGGAGTCGGAGGGAAAACTGGGCGCAAGTTTGGAAGAGCTGTCGAATGCCGTCGAGTAAGCCTTCCACTGTGGGGTTGTGATGCAACATGTCTGTAGCATAAACACCCCCAGCGATAGGGGTGTATGCGCAGTTCGACCGAGACCCTTGTCGATCGGGAAGACGGGGGTGAAGCGGGACACCAGCTAACGGCACCGGGCAGCGGGCCCGGGTAGCGTGGTAGAGCGGGAACGGGGAGGACGCCGGTACGCGCGAGCGGTTCGACGCCTCGACGCCCCGGCGCGGTACTGGGTAACGATCCAGTACCGACGGGCGGAGGCGGAGCCGGCTCTTGGGCGTACCACGCGCGTCCTCAACCCGCGCTCGGTGCCGCTCTAAGATAGTTAGCGAGCGCTACCTTCGAATAAGCGGGAAGTCGGACCTTGACGGTCGGTGGGTGACAAGTCCGTGCTTGTCCTCCTCCACCGCCGCCGGTCCGCTCCATATTTAATGTACATGATAACCTATCATAATAGTACAGTACCGATGTACTGTAGCGACGTACTGTAGCGGTCGGTCGACACTGTAATACTGTCAGCCACCGGGGCCGACAGTACACGTGTGTGCGCGCTCTTCGTTCCGCGTGTACACGTGTACACGTGCCCCTGTACTTGGGGGTACACGTGGTGGTACTGTAGAGCATCGATCCCTACAGTAACCGATCCGATTCTGAGTTGATCTAATCTAAAATAAAGCCCGAGGGGGGGTTATACTACACGGCCCCCCCCCCCCTTAAGCGGGGACGTCCGCGTCCACAGGTGCTTGTAGAGCGTGAGCCATGTCTAACCGCGTCCTCCATACGGTCCCGTCCGCTCCTTACCTCGACTCCGCTCTGTGGGGGGTATTCTCGGCGTCTCGCCCCGTGCTCATTCGCGCGCGTGCTGATCACTCCTCCCTTACTCTGGTGATTTTCCTTCCCGACGTGCTTCCCCTGTTTTCCTTGACACCGTAGCCAATCCACTTCGCCAACGTCCTCCCCAGCTCCTCTTGTTACCATCGAGCCACATTGAGAGGGACTGTCTTGGTGCTTCCGTCGGCGCCTCCGTCCTGTCTCTAGTCCGTGAAGACTTCTCGTAATCCTTCCGTCTCCTTCCCCTCTGATCCTCGCTTTCTATCTTCGTCCAGGGTGGCGTGAGAAGGGGCTCCGTTGCCTGACCAGTTATGTCCTTCTTTGCTCACTCCCCCCTGCCTTGCCGATTCGACAGCCGTGCCCGTGCAGTCGTGCGTCCCGCTTTCCGTTGCGCGAAGGCGTCACCGATCCGTTCCATGTACTCGTCCCGAACTCGTACGCGATTGTCGGGGTGCCCCGGATACCGCACGTTTTCCCACCGCATTCCTCGCAATGCCCGTCGCCTCGTCCGTGCGTTATTTTATGACAGTCCCAGCATCCTCGTATTGCCATACACTCTTCCCCCATCCGCGGCGATGGCGACCCGCTCGTTTTGTTTTCGCAGGTGGGTTACGCGTCGGACGGAGCTCCCTTCTCCACGATAGCCGTTTTACCGTCGGCGCGATTCCCGAATCCTCGCACAGTGTTATGTACGGTCTCGACGGTTCAGTTTTCTGGCCCTTCTCCGTCTTGTCACGGGTTCCGCTGCTAAGGGGGTTCGACGCTGCGTCACGCGTCGCGGTCTTCGACAACGTTCGTCTCGTCGGCGTTTCGTTTCCCCAAACCACCCGTGCGGCAATCACTGTCCTTTCCAGTGACCTCTCCTCTCTCTTGTTGGCAGCGGATCGGCTCTGGGCCGCGGCCAGCACGGTGACGGGAGATTGGGCGAGACGTAGGGGATTGTGGTGACGACGCAGTCGCCCTCCGGCGGTTGACGGTCAACGGTGTCGGTCAGGGGAATTGCGCGTTTGTGGTGTGGCAGCGCGTCGTGTAGGGGCCAAAGGCGTGCAATTGTGCGACGTTGGGTGCGTCGGAGCGTCGCTGCATCTGATGACGTCCTCGAGGAGGATGTCCTCCTCGGTGTTCGGTTGCGTGGTCCGTCTGATGGGTCAGCGCGGTAGGTATCGGCGTCGATGCCAAACAGCTCGTTGTGCTTCGCGAAAATAGTTTCGGGGGGGGGGACAGGAAGTAATCGAATAGCCCACGCGTAGTCGGCGGCACGCAGAGCGAGCTGAGGACGCTCGAAGAGGGGCCGCGCGTGATGTAGGAGCGCAGCGGCACGAGCACGCAGTGGGGCAGTGCGGGCGGATGCATCTCGTTACAAAATCCAAACCGTACTTGCGCAGTTTAGAGACATGATGGTTTCACAGACGCGCGCCGCACGCGTCGTACTGTAGTCACCGCACATGACGCGGACGGACGGACACAGAGGCGTTTTTGTCCGCGCACGCTCCAGCGACTGCCCTATGCTCTCGATTAAATTCCCCAAAAAAATTGCCCAAAAATGTTTCCCGCGAAAATGTTTTCTTGCGAAATTTTCAACACAAGCTGGCGGTGCGGCCTCAGTATATTTCGCGTGTTGCGCTTCATCCCAGGGGCACACGCGTACACGTGTTGACCCCTTCCCCCTTCTTCTGTTTCGCTCTTGAACGCGACGCCGCCGGTCCTCCGGGGTGCCAAGTCTTCCCTGCAGCGCGTCGCGAACGGAGACGCGTTCCCGTTGTCTACCTCTCATGCCTTCTTGTGCGTGGAGGCGGGGGTGTGCATGCTCGTCCCCTTCTGTCGAAATGCGTCTCGTCCTCCCCCGGCCGTGAGACATTCATATTACGGTACTATGTCTCCGGGAACGCTCGCGTTCCGGGTCGCCAACCGGCTCGTGCACCCTTCTCGGCTAGGGCACGAGCCAGGAATGGGCGTTGGCGCCCCTACATCCTGAGAGGTCCATGGGGCACGGCATTGTCGAATGCGTCTCCCTGCGTCCCTTCAAAGGTATGGCCCGGGCTGAGATCGTGGTCACGCCCCGACCGCGGGGAGGCATCGAATGAGCTCCCTTCGCTGTGGGGGCGCCGGCCCGGTTCTATTCTTCGCGTGCCGAGAGCGACATGCGCCGGGGCGGGGTCGTCCCTGGGGCAGATGTGCAGGCCGTGAATCTCTGCCTGCGTTCCTTCCTTACTATCATAATTACTCCCGACGTTCCCTCCAGTGCCCGAGCGGGGCGACTCGAACGTCGTCGTTCGAGCCGGCAGTAGTTCCCTGATGCTCCCTTCTCCGTGCTTCCTTACAGGGCGCTTTGTGCTCTCGTAGAGGTTGAGTGCGTGGCCCTGTGGGTACAGCGACTAGTGGCTACGGAGGGGGAACGGTCAGATCGGCCTTTTCGCGGCTGACGGGGGCGGTACTTGTGCGCGGGAGTCCTTGCTCTTGTATCGATGACGCAATTGGGTCGATCGCCGAACGCTGTTGCGACGAGGGCTTCCACAGATCTCAATTTATGCCGCCGGCATACCGCTGGTGGAGCCTCTCGAGGCATCCAACGCATGGTGCAATGCGACTTTCTCCTCGACGGTCGAAGCCCCTATGACGTCCTCGACGTTTGGGCTGTGGGTTGTGCGTTTCATTAATCTTCGACTTGTCTCCCGGGGGGGCTTGCTCGGGCGGTGCTCCCGCCCCTCCTGGTCGTCTCGTACGCGGGCGCGCGCTGCGCAGAATTTCTCGCGGCGACCATGGTCGGCGGTAGCGAACGATCTTCTCTTGGTCCCTCTATACAACTGTAACTCCGTTTCGGCGAGTGCTATGAGAGCCCTACTGTGTTTCTCGTTCCGCATACTCGTTGCATCACTATTCATTTTGGCAAAGCAGTTCGTACTGCTTCTACCCTTCTCGGTAGCCTCGACAACCATCACGGGGTGATCTGTCGCATATACGCACGCGTACTACGTGACAGCAGCCTCAACCTGCATACCCCCAGCCACCGTCAGACCCTCTCCCCTTTTCCTTCTGTTCCTCCACAGAACTGCTGACGGCGGGGATCCAGCTGCCCTTGAGCAGCCGCGGTGAGCGCTGCGTAGAAGATCAGCGGAAGGCCTCTCCCTGGTCGGAAAGGGGCGAGCGGCGAGCGGCTCTGCGAGGACGACGCGCACGCGGTTGCCGCTACTCCAGCGTCGGCGCGAGACCGCAGGGAGGCGGCGATGAGGTGATTACACGCGGGAAGGCGCTTGACGGCGCCGGGAAGGCCAGGGCGCGAGCTAGTGGTGATGGACGTGATGGCGCCCCGTGTGAGGGGGTGGTGCGTCGGCGGCCTCCTTTATCTCAAATCTTCCGGTAAGGTAAGGTAAGTGAGGGGTACCGGTCGACGTCCGGAACCCCTATCACGTTACGCATTTTCCACGGTCACCACTGCGGTCGGTCTCTCCCGCCTCCGAAGGGGGTGGCGGGGTGTTGGTTCGCCGCTGACTGCAGGCAGCGAGGCTCGTTTCTCGGTTCTTCCTCTGCGCGTCGGCCTCGTCGGCCGCGGGTGGTTGTCCTTCGGGGATGGCTTAACCTCCCCCTTTTACGCGGACCTCGTCCGTCTCCTACCGAGGAGGCGCGTGGTTGCCGCTCATACGGTACGCTCGCCTAGTATGTGTGGCCGGGTCCCGCCTATCGAGGCTACGAGGAGGAGAGTGTACGCTTACGGGTGCGCGCACCGAGCTGCGCGAGAAGGAGGTGAGGGTCCCGACGATGGGTTCCCCTGCACGTTCTTAACGCGTACGGAAGGGCGGGAGGACTCGCAGATTGGAGCCAATGCCCTTGACGACGGGTTGGCTTGAATCTTCTTGACGCGTGCGTGTGGGCGCGTCTGGGGTGCCGGCGGACGTGACGATGCCCGAAAGTGCGCGCCGGCGTCGACGCACGTGCACTCGAGTCCGCTGAGGACGCCGGAGGGCTAACGGAGGTGCAGCTTCTTTGCGACAGTCTCCTGAATTCTTGTGTTGCCCAATCGGTCTCGCTCATCCTGGCCGTTCCGCTCTTTGTCCCTGCGTACGCGCGCGGAAGATGAGACGTTAGAGTAAGCAGCGTGGGAGGGTACCCATTACCCACACGGAATGCGCCGTGGATTGGGACATTTTCTTGTAATACACGTGTACTGCGACCTTTTTCCGTCCGCCGCGCAATCAGAAATTCATCCCAAAAATTGTCATAATTTCCCGCGAAAACAATTTCAGCCAAAAAATCAGACCACGGTTCCTGATTGGTGCGCTGTCGTCTGAGGAAAAAAATCTTCCCAAAATTAAATCATGGCATGCGCCGTGATTAGCGACAAAAAGTTCTAATTGGGGCTGACAGTACACGTGTGTGCGCATATATTGGTGCCCCTCTGACCGAGTTGCTCTGGCGCTTACGCGCCTTCCTTAACTATCCTGGCGACTGTTGAGGGGAACGCAGCCTCACTCGCCTACTCATCTGAAAACGCCTATTGCGCGTTTCCTCGCGCACGACAGCTATCGATAGGGTCATGACCACGTCGTCCGTCGGGTTATCGGACCCGTATGCGGACTGAGGGCTCCAAGTGAGCCCGAACCTTCTCGGATATTCCGAGACACAAGCAACGGGGATTTTGGTCGCTTACTCTGCCCACCGAGGGGCTCTCGTGATTCCACTGCTGATCGCCTCGTTCGTCGGGCGCCCCTCCTCGCCGTGGTTGCTGGACTTAACGGATCGTCCGGCAATCCTGTTCGGGGGGGGGGGTGTCCGACTTTTCCGATCCGAACGAGGTTTTGCGGTCCTCGTAATGTCGGTCATTACGAGGGCCCAACATTTTTTTCAGGCAGTTCTTACTGTCCTGTTCTTATGTCTTGCGTCCTTGACGTCCGAGAAGTCAAGACGACTTGACTTGAACGCGTCCCCGGCTGTGACCCTCCGATAGGGTCCGCCGACCTCCTTCGCTTCCCCTTTTAGTCTGTTCGTGCAGGCTGGGGTTAATCCGCGAAGGAGCGGTTGAGGGCCCCCCCCTTAAGCGTGAACGTTCGCGTTCACGGTTTTAGTGAGGTCTCTGCCGGTACGTCTCCGGAGGCGTTGGGCGTAACAAGACACCAACTCCTCCGGGACGTGAGTCCGCGCAGTCCAAGTGGGCGCGTCGTAATCCGCCCACTTGATGAGGAACTCCGTAGTTCCGTCTTCCATGACTCGATGTCTCAGTAGCCGTTCGACGGCATACTGCGTTCCCGCGGTGACCTTATCGGCGAGGTCTCGCGGGGTCGTCGTACTTGCTCGTGGCGCGTCTATCGGAGACGGCGCGTACACGCAGCGGTCGGCGGAGACTCGCTCGGTGACCCCATCACGATCGATCGTGATGGTTCGGCGGTCATTGGCGAGCACGCGGTAGGGTCCGACGGCGGGCGAGGCGAGCTTGTTCGATGTCTTAGCCCCATCGGTGGGGTTGAGATATACGTATTCTCCGGGACGGAGCCGGGAATTAATACGTCGTATGCGCTTATCGAAGTCGCGCTTGTAACGAGCCTGCGTCCGACGCAGGCTCCCGTAGGCCTTTTGGATAGTCGAGTCCAAGGTCTTGAGGAACTCGGCACGTTGGTTCCCCCTATCGGAAGGGGACGCGTCGCCGTCCGCCCGTCGGAGAGAGAACTCCGGCGGTGGCCTGCTGAGCACGAGCTCAACGGCGTGGTGCGTGTGGTGCGATGTACGTGGGAGTTGTACGCGTACGTAAGCGGCCCCACGTACACATCCCAGTCGTCCTGGTGTTCACCCACGTAGTTCCGCAGCATCGAGGCGATTGTTCGGTTATATCGCTCGACTTGCCCGTTCGTCTGGGGATGGTACGCCGAAGTGTACAAATTCGTTATCCCCTGAACGCGGCACGTGCTGTGGAAGAACTTGGCGTTAAACTGCGGTCCGTTATCGGACAGCAACGTGCGCGGGACGCCGTACTTAAACACCCACGATTCGCAGAACGCAACCGCCACGGTGTATGCGGTTATCTTGCGGAGCGCAACAACTTGCGTCAGCTTACTGAAGCGGTCCGTAATCACGAGCAGGAATCGTTTTCCTGTCTTCGTCTTGGGGAGCGGCCCCAAGATGTCGATTGCGAGGCTCTCGAGGGGCCTCGTAGCTGGAAACAACCTCAATCGGTTGAGATGTTTCCTCAGCTTGACTCGGTTCATCGCGCAGGTTCGACACCCTCGCACCGTGGCTGCTACGTCTGCAGCCAGGTGGGGCCAGTAGTACTCGCGTCGAAGTGCGTAGTACATACGGTTCTGGCCCGGGTGCCCCGCGATGGCCGGGTTGTGGCACAGGCGAAGGAGCCTGGCGCGAAGCGTCCGAGGTACCACCACCTGAACGATATCAGGGTCGAAGGGGTGTCTCCGTTTGAGCACCCCTTGGTGGTCCTCGAAGAACGCGGAGTCCCGGGACTCTGACTGTCGTGCCAAAACGGTTTGGCAGAAGTCATCCACGCGTTGCTCCTCGACTATCTCCTCTATCGTAAGAGGGGCCGGAAGGTCGTCCTGCGGTGGGGCGACCGGGCCATCGAGCACGCCAGCCTCGGGGTCTTCGGCGCGCTGGATGTCGGCGGCGTCGAACTCGTCGTTCTCCTCCCAAAACGAATTGGGTCTTTGGAGAGCGGGGGCTTCGTCGTCGCCCCTCGGTTCGTCGCGCGTCCGTGCGCGCGACCTTGTTCGGGCTTCAGCTTGGTTCCGTGTCGTTACGAAGACATGGACGGCCTGATGATCACAACTAGCGGTACAAGAGTGGTCCGCGAGCTCGTTCGATACGTCTCGAACCGTCGTGCCCCCGTCGAAAGTGGGGATGTCGTCATCCACCTCGACGGTGGGGCGAGGGTCATCGGCGACCTTCGGCGACACGAGTCGTGACAGGGCATCGGGCACCTGATGCACGCGTCCGGGGCGGTACTGAATGGTGAAATCGTATTCAGCCAGACGTAGCCGCCACCGGGTGAGTCTTCCGGAACTCTCGGTGAGTGACATGAGCCATCGGAGGGCGTCATGGTCCGTCCGTACGGTGAACTTCGTGCCCTCTACGTACGGCCGTAGTGTGCGGACGGCCCACACTACGGCGAAGCACTCGCGTTCGGTAGCGCTGTAGTTGCGCTCACTATCGGACAGTGAGTACGACCAATACCCCACGGGCCGCCAGTCGTTCGGCTCTTCGTGCCCCTGAAGTAAGGTGCAGCCGAGTTGGTAGGCACTCGCGTCGGTGTCTATCATGTACGGACGACCGTGCCGGGGCAACGCGACGATCGGCGGAGCGATCATGCACTTCTTAAGGTTCTCGAACGCCTGAAGTTGCAGCTCCGTGGGGTTATAGAAATCGGGATCCGAATCCTTGCGCGTCATGTCGGTCAGAGGACGCGCAATCTTAGCGAACCCCTTAACGAATCGGCGGTATACGTTACACGCCCCGAGGAACGAGCGCACTTGCGTCAACGTCCTTGGGAACGTGAACGTCTTGAATGCGTCGGCCGCCGTATCAGCCACGCTCAACCTGCCTGGGGAGATGACGTGCCCCAGGTAGTGCACCTTCGGTCGGAAGAAGCTGCACTTCTTGAGCTTAAGGGAGATACCGGAACTCCGCAGTAAGCTCAAGACGGTATCGAGATGCCTCGCGTGTTCTCCGTGCGTACGGGAGAACACGATCACGTCGTCGAGATAGACGAGGCATATTTGCCAGCGGACTCCGGAGAGTATTATGTCGAGCGCACGTTGGAAGGTGGCCGGTGCCCCTTTGAGTCCAAACGGCATGCGCAAGTGGCGAAACGTGCCCATGTGCGTCGTAAACGTGGTCTTATCCCGGTCTTCCGGAGCGACCGGGATCTGCCAATAACCGGAATTACAGTCCAACGTGGTGAAGACGGCTGCATCTCCTAACGAGTCGATGCAGTCGTCCATCCGTGGCAGTGGATACGAATCCGCTGCCGTCTTCGCGTTGAGACGCCGGTAGTCCACGCAGAACCGAAGAGAGCCGTCCTTCTTCGGTACGAGCACCACGGGGGACGCCCACTCGGTGCTCGCGGGTTCGATAACCCCTGCGTTCAACATCTTGCTGACCTCCTTCGCGACCATTTCGCGCATGGCCGGGCCCTTCCGATAGGGCATGAAACGAATCGGTTTCGTTCCCGGTTGGAGAGGAATGCCGTGCTCCGTGGCTTGGATCGTTCCAAATGCACCGCTCCACAGACTCGAGTGCTTACGAAGCATCTCGAGTACGTGGCCACGGAGCTTGTCATCGTCGATGTATGACAGGTCGATCTCTTTTTCCCAATTCATCGGTGGATTTTCGGGATCCTTTTGCTGGGGGAGTACAGTACCCTTCGCCGTCGGTTGGCATAAAGGCGACCGTTCGTCCGGGTCGACTCCCCTGCCCCCGGCGGTGGTCTTATCGTCGGAGTTGGCTCGGCCAACTCCTACCCCACCGACTGGATCGGTCACGTCGGTCAGGTGTAGCGCGTGCGCGATCCCCTCGGCGACCTTACGTTCGGGAGTGAGGATCGCGAGGGGGTTGCGCTTCGCGTATCCCACGACGGTGTGCTTCGGAAGCCGCCTTTCTCGTCGTGAGAAATTTGCGACGATGACGTCGAAGGTCTGATTCGGTAGGACCTCCGCGACGCCATTCGTCAGCCTCACTCCATGTTGGTGTTGGAGTGAGGGCTTGGGCTCCAGGAACACGAGGCCCCTCCCCGCGGTTGTCACACGCACACGGGCTTGTGACATCGCGGGAATGGTAACCCAGCGGGCGATTCGGATCGCTTGCGGGGCCTCCTCTCGTACGTCCGGCCGACCCGTGTGTCGTCCGTGTCGCCTGGTAGGGGGAGTCGACTCCCCCTTTCCGTCGAAGATGGCAACAGAACCGCCTTGGCGTAGCTCCATTCGTTGAGCTTCGATGTCGATACATTGCACGTGCGTATCGATGAAGGCCGTGCCGAGGAGGACTGGCACGGCGAGCCGGTCCGCGACTACGAACGGAATTCGGAACACCGAGTTCCTCAACCGCTCGGCCAGGCGGACGACGGCCAAAAGTTTGAGGGGGTTGCTACTCGCGCCTGCCAGTCGTGGCAGAGGTGCGTCATGCACGACGTAACGCGTCCAATCGGGGGGAAGGTCGGCCTTCCTCACCAGATTATACCCCGAGCACGTATCAACGGCGATCGTGCGGGGTTTAAATGCATTTCCCTCTGTGGCTATCGAGCCGAGGACGTTGTAGATCTTCGACGTCATAAGGCAAATGACGCCGTCGACAACCTTCGGGGCGGCCTTATCTGTGAGGTCGTTCCGCCGGGGCCTTCGATTTCGGTGCTGGCCCCGCTTGCGTTTCCTTCTCCCCCCTCCTTGGGGCGTCGGTGGATCAGTGACGCCCCTCGGATTACTCGAATCCGTACGACACGGACCTTTCTCCGGCGACCTTGGGCTCGCGGGAGTCTGGGGGTCGACCGAATCTTTTCGGTCGTCGTTGCCCCCGTCGCCTTCGTTACGCCTCACCGGGACGTCGGCTGTCCCGGTGTCTTGTGCTCCTAACGTCGGGCCTTCGGAGGCCTCGACGTGCGCTCGCTCCCGTATCGGCATTACAGGAGCTCCCCTGTTCGCCTTCGGTAGCGGGGGATGTATTATCGGACAATACCCCCCGTGTCCTTGGCGAGCACGCGGGGTCGGGTCTAGTTCGTGGGGAAGAGACGGCTCACGCGACCGCGTGTACGTAACCGTCTTTACCCTTTTTTCGAACTACCTGTGCTATCAGAGCTAACCTCCTGGCTATCGACGGCCAGGTCTTCTTCGGGTAGCCGTCCGCGTGGGTAGGGACGATCCCCCCACTGCGGCTCAGCGGCCCTGGCGAAGTATTCCGGTACTTCTGGGCCTTGACCTGCGGCGTCCGGTCGTTGCAGGATATGGGGGACGAAGCGAGTCGGCTCGCCTTCGTGACCCTCCGTGGGTAGAGGGTAGGGATCCTCTACCCAGTCTTGCAGGAACATTATCGCATTTTGTACCTGTTGGAGTAACCGAGAACGGTCTCGGTCCCCTCTCTGCTCTTGGCGCGGGTATCTTGTGTCCGCCTGGCGGTAGGCGGGTCGATCCCGACGATCGACTTCGTTACGACGGTACCCGCCTCCACGGGGGGCGAAGCGTGCGCCCCCACCCGATCGGTTCGGAAAGCCTTGACGCGGGGGACGGCCCTCGCCCGCCGCTTGCCGGAGGAGATTACGCGCCCCTGGGCGCGTCTCCATCTGGTAGCGGTAGTTCCTGTACGCCGTGAACATTCGTTGTTCCGGCGACAGGAACGGGCACGCGTACATGGCATGCCCGTACGTACGGCATAGCCAGCACACGTACGCTCTGCCGTCCGTTGAGGCGAAGGTCGCCGCGTGCCGCGCCTCCTCATCGGTGAGGAGGGGCACGCGGGGCGAGGTGCTTCCCTTATCTCGATTCGAGATATCGAGCTCGGCGACGCGGGGGTCCGTGCCCCTTGCCACTCTCGGAGTGGCCGCGAATGCGGTCGCGTAACTCGATGTCGTTCCGGTCGACATCGGTGAGGGGGTTCGTGCCCCCACGGGCCCTGCTCCTTGCGTAATGAGGACAGGGTCGGCCTGCCACTCATCCTCCCCGATATGGAGGGTCGAGGCGGGCGAACTTGTCGCGGCGGACTTCGTAGTCCTGCCAGCCCTCCCTGCCGGTTTCGGATCCGGCAGGGGTAAACCGCACCGAGCGCGGTACGTTGTACCTTCCGCCGTGGCGATACGGCGGATGGTCGGAAGATCGGTCTTCTGACTGCCTGGCAGCCTTTGCACCGTCTCGGATACTGCGGCACGGGTTGCCGGTGCAAGTCCCCGCACGAAGTAGTGCGCGAGGGACTGTTCGGAGAAGACTGCCGTGCATCGGAACGCGGCAGTCTCGAGTCGGTCAGCAAACGTGCTTTCCGTCTCATGCGATTGCTGTCGCGCCGTAGCGACAGCGTCGTACGCTTCACCTAACACATCGTCCGTGAGGTAGCGTTTCAAGAATTGATTCACGAGCCCCGGCCAGCTCACGTCGTCGTGGAGCTGGACGGCGCGGAGGCCACGCATCGTATAACTCGTATACAGGCGCTCCGCGTCGCGCTCGAGGAAGTGCGCGAGGACTCGTACCCCAACACCTTCGGTCAGGTGTTGCGAGTTGAAGGTGATTCGTATATCCTTCAAGAACGGCAGCAGCTGGATCGGGTCGGTACCGTCGAAGCTGCGCATCGTGGGACTGATCCCACGACAGCGTTGGACGTACTTCGCGATCCGTCCCGCGTCACCCGAGGTAACGAGCCTCGAGGTGTTATCCAAGCGGTACATACGATAGTCAGCAACGGCGCTGAACTCTTGGATCATCGTATGTACCGGCTCGAGCCCGGGTTCAGCGGGACCCAGCGTGCCGAAGGAGGTAACCGGTAGCGTACGGACGTCTACCGGACCTGGATGCTCGGCGTAACTCGCCGGCGGGTAGCCGCCCCAGCGGGGATCGACGGAGAACACTGGTTCTCCGGATCCGCGGGCGGCTCCTCCACGGTCCTGTTCGTCCGCGTACGATACGCGGTCCACTTGCCGCCTACTTCCGGCGATAGGAGGCAAGGCTTGGGTCTCAGACGCGAAGTTCGCGCCCATCGGAGGACGGCTTCCTTCTGCAGTCCGACTGGTAGCGGCACCAGTCGGACGCCAACCTTCGGGGGCGGAGGCGCTCGGAGGTACGGTACCGCCGGGCCCTCTCGAGGGGGCACCGGGTAGCCCTTCGGCCATGGTACGTTCCATGTCACGAGCACGCCGACGAGTGGCGTTGAGCTCAGCGGAGAGGTGCGCGAACGCACCCAATTGCTCTGCGGTCGGAGAGGTTCGGTCCTCGGGTCGTCTCACCGAGGTCGGCCTCTCAGGGCGACCTTGCCCGGACGGTCCGGGCGAGGCGAAACGGGAGTCTTCGACGAGCACTATCCGCGAGTGTAACTCGTCGATCAGTGCTCGGAGATTCTCTAAGGACTGCGTCACTCTATCGAACCTCCCTTCACGCAAAGAGCGGAGTTCGGCCATACATCGAGTGTATACATGGTCCGATACATCGATCCGAAGGGAAGTACGGACTTCCTCGATGTATTCGGCTATGCGTTCGAACATCGCCGCCGCTCTTTCCTCGGAGGATCCGAGCGACGGTTCGCGGTCACGAGGACCTGCGTCGCCGTCGCCCGACGGGGCGGATGGGGACTGCACAGCGGCCGGACTCAGATCCGCCGCTTCGGAGCGGATCGAGGGCTCAAACTCTTGGCTCATCTCAACGCGATCGGTTCGCGGAGGGAAGCGGAAGTCTTCTCGGAGATCGGACTCCAGGGTCTTCTAGGTCGGGAGACCACTGTAGCATAAACACCCCCAGCGATAGGGGTGTATGCGCAGTTCGACCGAGACCCTTGTCGATCGGGAAGACGGGGGTGAAGCAGGACACCGGCTAACGGCACCGGGCAGCGGGCCCGGGTAGCGTGGTAGAGCGGGAACGGGGAGGACGCCGGTACGCGCGAGCGGTTCGACGCCTCGACGCCCCGGCGCGGTACTGGGTAACGATCCAGTACCGACGGGCGGAGGCGGAGCCGACTCGTGGGCGTACCGCGCGCGTCCTCAACCCGCGCTCGGTGCCGCTCTAAGGTAATTAGCGAGCGTTACCTTAGAATAAGCGGGAAGTCGGACCTTGACGGTCGGTGGGTCACAAGTCCGTGCTTGTCCTCCTCCACCGCCGCCGGTCCCCTCCATATTTAATGTACATAATCACCTATCATAGTAGTACAGTACCGATGTACTGTAGCGACGTACTGTAGTGGTCGGTCGACACTGTAATACTGTCAGCCATCGGGGCTGACAGTACACGTGGGTGCGCGCTCTTCGGTCCCGCGCGTACACGTGTACACGTGCGCCCCCTGTACTTGGGGGTACACGTGGTGGTACTGTAGAGCATCGAGCCCTACAGTAACCGATCCGATTCTGAGTTGATCTAATCTAAAATAAAGCCCCAAGGGGGGTTATACTACACTCATGGCCCTGCCGCATCTCCTCAACCCGCCGGCGAAGGAGGCGTATGAATCCCATCGAGGATATTTCCGATGCAATCAAGGGATTGCGTCGTGGCCAGCAGCGGTGAACTGGTTGCTTCGTACGTATGCTACGAATATTCAGATCGAGCAAGCGCTCTCTGTGGTCCGGGATCTACGCCAAAAACCGGGCGAAGTTGAGACCGAGTATGCGACTCGTATGTTAACCGCCCTCGCGCGGTGTGGGGACATCCATTCCCCCTATGAACGAACTACCTTGTTCATAGAGGGCCTCCTTCCGGCGATCAAGCCGTTGGTGCTCCAAGCAAGGGAGAATCGCCCCCGATCCTCCTTCGAGGACACGGTGGCCGAAGCCCGCGCTCAAGGGGCGGCCTACCGCGCGCAGACGGCTGGCGCGAGAAGACGCGTCGACTTCGCGAGACCCGCCGCCAAGCAAGTGTTGGCGATGGCAGACAGTATGCCCTCATCTACAACCGCGGGTCTGACCCCGAGCTATCATACCGGCCTGGACGCCGAGAACTTCCTCGCGAATGACGAGCCGTTCACCGCCGCGGCTGGGTCACCGTCATTTCCCACCGAGGGATCCTCATTCAACGACAAGGATTCGTTGTTCTACGGAGAGCGGCGGCCGGTCTACAACGACCAGCCCCGGCTTCCGAGACCGCGCGAGAAGTCTCCCGGTTGGGCCGGTGGAGAAGGACCCCGGGACATGAAGACACCTTCCCCGGAAATTATCTGCTACACCTGCCACAAAGTCGGGGATCATATTAACCTCGACTGTAGCATGAAGGTGCGCGATGTGTCGCTCGTCCCTCATAATATTGAGAAGCTCACGGCGGCACAGAAGGCCCGTGTTTCGGCAGACGCGTACTTGCGCGCCGTAGCCCTCCTCAGTTTCGAGGCTAATCGACTGATCGCACCCGTCTTGCCGTCGAAGTCTCCCTCCGCTTCGGAGAAGTCAAGCCCTCTGAACGGCAAGACCGCACCTCCGAAAAACTAGGAGACCCACAGCTGAAAATCGCTGACATTCCATCGTGGGATACCGCGTCACCCCCGCCTCCGAAGCCGGCGATCCGCGTCTTGGGACGGAGACACGCTCGCCAAGCGAGTCCCTCCAACCCCGATCCGACGGGCATGGGGACGCTTCGCCGACCGTGTCGTCTTAACAACGGGAGGCACTTCCCCGATGACAAGGCCGTCGGGCCAGTTTATACACTGTCTCGACGTAATTACAAGGTCTACGCACACTTTGGGCTCACCACCTCCATCATGGTGCGTCAACTCACCATCCTGGACACGGGGGCCGGCTCTAATTTTGTCCGCACCGACATCCTGCCCAAGGGATAGCAGAGATTACTCGAACCGGGGAAAGTCCCGACTATCGCCGACGTGAACGGGCGGCCGTTACGAACAAGCGAGGCCGTCACCCTCGTTGTTCGACTAGCAACTCGCACCATGAAATGCAAGTTCATATTGTGCGAGCGCCTGGCAGCTCCAGTCATCCTGGGCTGTGACTTTAACGACAAGTTTGTCGAGGCCATCTATCCACGTCGGAAGGTGGTTGAGCTCGATGATGGGACAAAAGTCCCCATCGTGAGAAAACCGGCAACTCGTCGAGCCGACGCGCCTTCGCTTCCCTCGGAGCAGGAGTATGACAACGACCCAGGTCGAGTTTCCCTCAAACTCAAGGTTTCTCGTCCGGTTATCACACAACCCGGGACGCAAGTCTGGGTGCATGTGACCAACGGTCGTACGGGTCTTTCGGTATTGGAACCCAACTCGCAGCTATATGCGAAACACCGCGTCTCCCTGTCGAATGGGGTCGCGCACATCACCCCACTTCGAGAGTTCAAGGTCTTGGTGGCCAAATTCGCCACGTCCCCCAAGCGCCTCTCGAATAACCAGGTGCTGGGGTGCGTTACCCCCCATCCGCGTGCAATGATACGCACCGCGATGCCTCTCGACGCCCTCCTGGCGGCGGGATTTACAGAAGGGGGAGAAGCTCCTCCCGGCTTCGTCGAAGGAAGAACCCCAAGAGGTTGTCGCTGTCTCCCTCCAACATCTTCCGTCGCATGTCCGCACGCGAGTACGTGACATGCTTACGCCGTACTCCAGTATGTGGAGTGGCGATCTCGGGGAAGTCCGGGCTACGCAGCACCGGATCGAACTCAACCCCGGCTCGAAGCCGTTTCGATGTCAGCCATATCGAGCTGGACCACGGTCTCGACAAGCCGAACAAGACGCCGTGGATGGAATGCTCTCAAGCGGGGTCATCTCCCGATCGCAATCAGAGTGGGCGTCCCCGGTGGTTCTCATTTCCAAACCGGATGGATCCCTCCGTTTCTGCGTCGATTGCAGACGTTTGAACGCGATGACGGTACGGGACACTGACCCGATTTCTCGCATGGACAAGTATCTGGACTCGCTCGGCGAAGCGAACGTGTTCACAACTCTAGATTGTAACTCGGGTTTTTGGCAAATTCCCGTTGCGGAAGAACACCGTCCGAAAACCACGTTCACGAGTCATGCCGGCACTTATCAATTTAACCGAATGCCGTTCGGGCTAATGAACGCGCCCGCCACATTCCAACGGATGTTGGACATTCTCCTCTCCGGATACCGATGGAAGAGCTGCCTCATCTATCTAGATGACATTATCATATTCTCGAAGGATTATGAAACTCATCTTAAGGATGTCAAGGTTATTCTCTCTGCTTTACAACAAGAGGGGTTATCACTGAGATTGAACAAGTGTAATTTTTTTCAGGACTCCGTGGAGTACCTGGGTCACATCATTCGACCCGGGGAACTTCATGTCCACCCCAAGAATGTCTCGGCTCTGGCCGAGGCCAAGCCGCCACGAACCCAGACTGAGCTTCGCTCGTTTCTGGGTGTGTGTCACGTGTGCCGACGTTTCGTCGACCACTTCGCCAAGATTGAGGCGCCATTAACGTTCATGCTCAAGAAGGGGGAGCCCGATCGGCTCCCCGAACTGGACGAAGACCGCAGGTCTGCCTTCGAAGCTCTGAAGACTTGCCTGATTTCCCCGCCGGTATTGCGACTACCGCGGCTGGGGCTACCGTATTCCCTTGACACGGATGCATCCGACGCCCAACTCGGTTGCACATTACTACAGCAACACGAGGATGGTAACAGATACCCCGTCGGGTTCTGGTCTCGGACGCTCTCGTCGGCGGAAAGGAATTACTCCACGACGGAGAAAGAATGTTTGGCCATTGTATGGACCATTCAGACGCTGCGTCCGTACTTGGAACGCAAGCGATTCACGGATAATACCGACCATCATTCCCTCCGTTGGTTAATGAATCTCGCCGACGCAAGCGGTCGTCTAGCACGGTGGCGCTTGCGCCTAGCTGAGTTTGACTTCGACGTCACGTACGTGAAGGGGATCAAGAATTGTCTCTCCGACGCCCTCAGTCGACTACCGTCTACAGGGGGCACCACCGTCCCCATCGACGAAGAAATACCGTGCTTCTCCGTTTTGGAGCTTCAAAACGACAAGCCGGAAGTGCAATCCGAGGAGTGGGACAACGACATTCACGACGGATGCTTCGCCTTCGCCCCGCGGCTTCCAAGGCCGCAATTACACACGACGAGACTGTACTCGCTCAAGACCCCGACCCGTTCTGTAAGGAGATCGCTTCCCATCTTAAGAAGGGGGAGCTTGTGGCCCAAATTCGCCTTTCTAATTTCTTCATGAACAAGGAAGGGGTACTTTGTCGGAAAGCGCACCTTGACGGTGTTGAGCAAATCGTCGTACCAAGCACTCTGCTCGAGCGAGTGTTGTATATGGCGCATTACCCCGCCGCCTCGGGACATCCCGGAGGCAGGCGTCTGTTCTACACATTAAAACAACGGTACTACTGGCCGAGTATATCCGTCGACGCATACGCCACAGCAGAAGGTGTTCCGACTGTGCAAAAGCTCGCATTAAATTGCGTATGCACAACGCGAAGTTGAAAACGTTCCCTCCGATGGGACCCTTGGAGTTTATCTCCATTGACATCCTAGGCGAGCTCCCCAGAGCGCCAATAGGCAATCGATACCTCTTGGTAATATCTGATCGTTACTCAAAGCTGACCGAACGGTGCTGCTTATGATAATTACCGCCGAGACCGTTTCTCAGGCGTTCGTCACACACTGGGTCTTCGTGTACCGAGCCCCAGTGAAGCTACTCTCCGAAATGGGAGTCAATTCACGTCAAGGTTCTTCCTTGACATGTGCAAAATCCTCCGCGTCGAAAGCGTGTTCACCAGAGCTTATCACCCACAAGCTAGTGTGATGATCTCACGTAACTTTTCCAAAGCTTCTGCGGTGTTGAGCTTGCTGGCATGCATCAAAGATTGATTTCTTAGGCATTGGAAGTACTTTCTGCTTCGGTTCTGCCGAGTGATGCTGTTGTACTTGTCTGGCATAACTTGGCATGCTTCACCAAAGTTTCCACACCAATCCCTCACTTTCTGTCGATAGAATCTCTTCGCTTCACCATCTAATATGCTGTGGAAGACAGCAAGTTTGTTGGTTTGGTCAAGGTTGTAGTCCTGGGTGGTATCAATGTAATTGTTGATGTGTTCCGTGAGGTCCTTGTAGCATAACTACTGACGGCGTTACATTAGATTTAGATTTGGATCTAACGCTGTAAGGTACGGAATTTACAGCGGGCGCGCGAGCATCCCTTACAGCGCCCACACCAACATGTGTACCACCCGAGTACTACACGTGGGCTGTCAGCACCGGCGGCTGACAGCGTTACAGTGTGGGACGGCCCGCACTGTCTACAGTAGCTGACTACAGTACCGACCGTACTGTACTGTAGCCTCTAGATTAACTTGTACCATAAATATAGGGAGCGACCGCCGGCGAAAGGCGCCCCAAGCTAGGCAACCCTTCACCGACGGTCGACCACCCAGCTTATTCTACCACTCGCACCCGCGTTCCGAGAGCGGTAGTTACCACCGCGCGGGTAGTGGACGCGTGCGACCGCCGGCGAGCTCGGATCCGCCTCCGCCCGTCAGTACCGGATCGTCAACCGGTACTGCTCCGGGGCGTCGAGGCGTCGATCCGCTCGCCTACGTGGGCGTCCCCGCCGACACCGCTCTACCACCCGCTACCGGCCCGTGCCAGGTGGCGTTGGTTGGTCCAAGACCCTCGGTACCGCCGATCGGGGGTCTCCGCGCCGAACGCCGGAAACACCCCTCCTCCGTGTGGGGGTGTTTATGCGACACTGGTCTCCCGACCTAGAAGACCTTCAAGATCACGCCGAGAAGGTTTTCCTTTACCTCCGCGTCCGTACGCGTTGAGATGAGCGCCGAGTACCCGACCTCGACCCGATCCGAGCCAGCGGACGTGCGAAAGGCCGCGCTACGCGTCCGAGTGGGCGACGACGACGCAGGTCCTCGGGACCGCGAACCGTCGCCCGACTTCTCCGAAGGACGCGCACGCGCGATGTACCATCGCATCGCCGAGGACATCGAGGATGTCCGGGCATCTCTCCGTATCGACGGCTCCGACGGCGTCTACGCCCGCTGTATGGAAGAGTTGCGCTCCCTCCGCGAAGGAGGGTTCGAGCGCGTAACTCAGTCCTTGGAGAACCTGCGCGCGCTCGTAGACCAGCTACACGCCCGTTTGGTGCTGGTCGAGGACGCGCGCATTGATTCCCCCGCCGTAGAGGTTGCGGGTCGACCCGCGAGTGCAAACTCCGGGGTTCGACGAGACCCGCAACCCTTCCCATCTGCCGAACAGATGGGAGCGTTCTCGCCAGGGCGGCGGAACTTAACTCAACGCGCCACCGTGCCCGTGAGATGGAACAGACCTCGGCCGAGAGGCCGCCCGGAGCCCCTTCGAGTAGGCCCAGTGCCAGTGTTCCTCCGGGCGCGTCCGGATCACACGAGTGGCCCCCGGCTGGTGCCGTCACCAGCCGGAGAGCGGAGGACATCAAGCCGACGGCAGACGCGAACTTCGCGTCGAGGCTCAAGCCCTGCCGTATGCCTCCGGAAGCATGCGGCAGTCACGACGGGTACCGACCGAACTGGACCATGGCCGTGGAGGAGTCACCCGCGAGTCAAGGGAACCGCTTCTACCTTTCGATCCTCGCTGGGGCAGCTACCAGCCGGCGGATCTTACCGCGCATCCCGGCCCCGTCGACGTCCGAACGTTGCCCGTCACTCGGTTTGGAACGTTGGGTCCCGCTGAACCTGGGGTCGAGCCCGTCCACCCGATGATATAGGAGTTCAGCGCCGTCGCGAACTACCGCATGTATCGGTTGGACAACACCTCAATGCTCGTTACCTCGAGTGACGCGGGACGGATCGCTAAGTACGTCCAACGCTGCCGTGGGCTCCGTTCCACGATGAAGAGCTTCGACGGTACTGACGTGATTCAGTTGCTCCCGTTCCTGAGGGATATCCGGATAACCTTCAATGCTCAGCATCTGACCGAAGGTGTGGCAATCCGTGTCTTCGCTCACTTCCTCGAGCGAGACGCGGAGCGGTTGTATACGAGTTACACCATGCGCGGCCTCCGTGCCGGCCAGCTCCACGACGACACGAGCTGGCCTGGTCTCGTCAACCAGTTTATCAAGCGCTACCTAACCGATGACGTGTTAGGGAAAGCGTTTGATGCTGTCGCGTCGGTGCGACAGCTTCCTCACGAAACTGAGAATACGTTCGCGGACCAGCTGGAATCCGCCGCGTTCCGATGCACGGCCGTGTTCTCAGAACAAGCCCTTGCGCACTACTTCGTGCGCGTGTTGTCCACTGCGACCCGGCCCGCTGTGGCAGAGACGATGAAAAGGTTGCCCGGACAACAGAAGACCGAACTCTCAACGATTCGCCGTATCGCAACGGCTGATGGAACAACCTACCGCGCCCGTCGCGGATTGCCCCTGCCGGACTCGAAGCCGGCAGCGAAGGGAGTCCGAACTCCAAGGTCGCACGGAACAAGTTCGCCGGCGACCACCCTCCGCAGTGGAGAAGATGAGTGGCAGGCCGACGCTGTCCTCATTACGCAAGGCTTCGACCGGGCCGGAGGCCGACCTCTCACGTCAGCTTCCACGGGATCGACTGGAGGCTACGCGACTGCGTTCGCGCACACGCCGAAAGCCACGGGTGGTCCGAACCACACTATGGCAGAGCTGGACATCTCCCGTCGAGAAGGGGATCGCGTGCCGCCTTCCGTGCCTCGGCCCACCGAAGAGGAGGCACGTCACGCAGCGACATTCGCGTCGACGGATGGCAGCGCGTACGTTTGTTGGCTGTGCCGCACGTACGGCCACGCCATTCACAGTAGTTCCAGTTGAATACGCGTACAAGTGTGCTACGCTCACAGCTGTTACAGAAGTAAACAAGTGTGCAACTTTCACACCTAGAGTAGTGTGTGACACGTATCTGTAGTGCACTAATACGCCTCCCTCAATCGCGAGGCACACGCAGGATGCCACCCTCAACTGATGCGCATCCCACGTGTATTCCACCTATAATCGTGTACGTATACCACGTATAATCGTGTACATATACCACGTGTAATCGTGTAACTACCCACCCAAGCATGGCCGGGTGTAAGCCCTGTCGAAGTACGGACAGTCTGTCACTCCACGTGTATGCGTGTTGATCCCGACGTGTATATGTGTATCATAACCCTATACAGGGGGTAATTCGTACTGTACAGCGTCTATGCTAGTACGCCGGTATTTATTACCGTGTTTTAATTAAATATTATTAATTAATATTATTACGACGTCAACTACTATATAGTCGACGCTCGACCCTAAGTAAAGACGGCACGAAGCCTTGGGTTCTTTTCCTAAGCTTCTGGAATATCGGCAGTAGCCTCGCGCCAGTACAGCACAAGCCGTGCTACACTACGCGAGCCCATCTACGACCGCGAGACTCAACCGCTCTACCGCGCGCGATGCTACCGAGGATACTAACCGCTCTACCGCGAGAGACGTCCCTACCGCTCCGCCCGCTCTGGGCGATCCCCTATTCCCTTCCTTTCTGTTACCTAATTGCGCCTACCGCGCCCAGACCCGTTGCCGGTTATCACCGGGTGGTCTCCCGTACATCCCGCGTTCCGAACACGCGTGCTCTGCCCTAGGGTTATACGCCGGGACCCCAGTGCACGACATTTTGGTCCCCCGACCTAGAAGTCTGCGGAGTTTCTAACCCCTTTCTCTTTTCTATTTTATTTGAAGGTGCTCACCACCGTTCACAGATGTTTCAAGACATGGTGTCGGGGTCGGAGAGTTCCCGAGAAACCCGTCCTCGAGACGTTCCCGCGCCCGTTGCCTTGTGGATAACTCGGAGCTGCCGCGAGGCGCTCCAAGAAGCCGAAAGGTTTACACAACGGTGGCAGAGAAACTCGCAGCGCAATCGTCGGCGCTGCGAGAGAATCTCAACTCCTTCGTAGAGGAAGCCGTCGCCACGCAGGCGGATGTTCAATCCGCGCGCGAGCACGATCGACTCTCTGCCCTGGAAGGCGTATTGACCAAGGCCTGGCCAGCCGATATCGATGCTGGTGTCAAGGAGACGACACTCCCTCTAAAAATGGAGATCGCAACTGTAACGGAGGAACTCAAGTCCCTCCGTCAGGAAATAACCGTCCTCAAGACGTACCGCCCCGATCCGGCGCCTGTTACCCCGGACGGATCGGCGGCGCTCGCCCCAGCCATTGCTGCTGTTAAGCCTCCGGCCACTGCCGGAGCTCCCACGACACCCCCCTCGGGCGAAGTGCCAATCACTTCCCTGCGAGGAGCGTTACCTCCTTTGAACGAGAACTTACTCTTGTCCAACGTTACCATCCCGGCGTTACAGGCTGCGGGGATACCCGACCCCTCAGTGGGGACCGGTCCCCAATTATTCGCCTACCCAACGGCGTCAACAGTCCCGGTAGGGGCGTTCCCCGAGGAAGCCCTCGCCGGACAGAACCACGTTGAGGGTGAATTACCTCCCCAGAATCCCCCGGGAGGAAACCCTGACACTGGGGGAAGCTCCGATGGCGATAGCGAGGGACGACGAAAAAAGTCCAAGCCAAGCCGGAAGAAACGCGACTCTCGACGTCGGAAGGGGGGCAAGCGTGCCTACCCGCCATCCGAGGGACCCTCCTCGTCGTACTCGAGCTCCGTCTCGTCATCGCCCTCCGACTCGGAATCGGATTCTGAGTCCGAGTCACTCAAGGCCCCGTTGCAGACGTTCGGCCCCAGACAGAAGCACGTCTCCGTCTGGAAGCCAACGAACCACCGCTTAAATGTAATTACCCAGCGTATCGCCTCGCTGACACGAGGCAGACCGTGGATGATAAGGTCTACGCCTCGACCCGTAAGAGGGTACAGTACCTCGTCGTGGTGATGGGAGATTACAAGTTCAGCGGGGGGGACCCGATGAGGGTCATAAGTTTCCTTGCGCGTTGCAAGGAGAACTTTGATAACGCCAACATGACCAAGGCGATGGCCCTGATGGATCTCCCCCATCTGTTATCCCCGCCTGCGAAAGAAGCGTACGAATCCCAGAGAAGGTCACACTGCAAATCACAACGGATCGCGGACAGGTCGGCAGCCGTAAACTGGCTGCTGCGCACCTACGCGACCAACCTCGAAATCGAGCACGCCCTCACCGTGCTGAGAGAATTACGCCAAAAACCGGGCGAACTGGAGACCGAGTACGCCACTCAGATGCTGAACGCCCTCGGAAGATGTGGCGACGTACACTCGCCACACGAGAGGACTACGCTGTTCATCGAGGGACTCACACCGACGATCAAGCCGTTGGTTCTGCAAACTCGCGAGGATCGTCCGCGATCCTCGTTCGAGGATTCTGTGGCTCATGCGCGCTCCCATGGGGAGGCCCTCCGAGCTCTCAGCAAGTCTCGGGTTGCCGGGTGGAATTTGCCAAGCCACGCCCTGGTGAACAGGTCCTTGCCGCTCTTGATAGCGTTCCGTCTTCGACGACCAGCCGCACTGCCAGTTACCAAACGGCCGCGGGTCCCGAAAATTACTTCGCCACAGAAGGAACAACGCTGGAGGGATGTCTTCCCCACCAACGGAGGACTCCTCCTTCAACGATGGAGATTCGCTTTTCTATGGCGACCGGCGCAAGCCGTACCAACCCGCCGTAGAGCGTGCGGTGGGCCCCCACGGGCCTGCATTCGGGCGACCGTCCCGGAACAATCAGAGAGACCTGCGAGGGCCCCCGTCCTCGCAGATGATCTGCTTCACCTGTTACAAGATCGGGGACCATATAGCCCCCGACTGTGACATGAAGGTGAAGGATGTCTTCCTCATACTTCATCAGCACGAGGAGCTGAGTACGGCACAGAAAGGCCGGGTCCCCCCGGACGCGTACCTCCGTGCCGTGGCTCTCCTCAGTTACGAGGCCAACCGGGTAATTAATCCCGTTGCTAGGGTCGACCCGCTGCCGCGCATAGGCGTAGGGACGAAGACCGCTCCGCCCCCAGACGGCGTTCGAAAACCTGCGAAAAACTTGGAGAACCTCAGCCCGCAGCAGTTAATGTTAACACGGGCCTCGCCCCGGATCAGTCGCCCAAGTTGGCAGACGAAGACTCACCTCCAAAGGTGGAGAAGCGGCTCCGAATTCTCGGCCGTAACCATACTGGTACTAGCCAGGATAACCCCGATCCAGAAGGACTCGGTACTCAACGCCGAACATGGCGAAGGAACATCCCAGTGCTCGCGATAGATGTTCCGACCTCTGAGATAGTAATGACCCTGTCTCGGAGAAATTACAAGGTCTACGCGGACCTCGGGCTGACACCAGCTATATTGCTGAGGAAACTCACCATTCTCGACACGGGAGCGGATCTAATTTTGTCAGGGCTGACACGTTACCTCCAGGATGGGAGTCTCTCCTCATCCCGGGCGAAGTCCCGACAATCGCAGACGCAAATGGACGGCCCTTGCGTATCAGCGGACAAATAACACTGGCTGTGCGGTTAGCTGACCGCACCATGAAGTGTACCTTCATCGTCTGTGAGCGATTGGCCGCCCCCGTTATTCTGGGATGTGAATTTAACGACCGGTTTGTCGAAGCCATCTACCCCCGACGTAAGCTCGTGGAGTTGGGCGACAGTACGAAGGAACCCATCGTTCGGAAACCGGCTCGTCGTGCCGCGTACCATCCTCCGCTCCCTTCGGAGCAGGAGTATTATCCCGAAGCAAGGCGTACTTCCCCCAAGCTTAAGGATTCCCGTGCAGTGGATATCCCCGCCGGTACCCAAACTTGGGTTTACGTCACCAATGGACGGAGTTGACTCTCGGTCGTAGAGCCGAGCCCGCAATTATATGTGAAGCACAGAGTCTCCATTTCCAACGGAGTGGTTCACCTCTCCCCGGTTGCAGGAGTTTCGGGTCTTGCCGGCCAATTTCTCAGCGGCCACCAACAGATTATCGAAGAACCAAGTAGTTGGTTTCGTACCTCCCCATCCCCGTGCGATGATCCGCACGGCAATGCCGTTAGACGCAGTTCTTGCTGCGTAGTTTTTTGAGGGGGCCCGCCGGTACAGGAAGACGACTCCCCTCGGCCAACCTCCTCAACCCCGGAATCTTCTCATCCCATGGATGTTGTCCCCCTCGATCACCTGCCGCCGCACAGGCGTAAGCAGGTTCACACCATGCTTACGCCGTACACGGGCATGTGGAACGGGACTCCGGGCGAGGTTCGCGCGACAAACCACGGCATCGAGCTCACCCCCGGCCCTAGGCCGTTTCGTTGCCAGCCCTATCGGGCAGGACCACCCGCCCGAGAGGCGGAACAAGCCTCGGTTGACGAGATGTTGGCTAACGGGGTGATCACCCGATCGAAATCCGAATGGGCGTCGCCCGTCGTCCTCATCCCCAAGCAGGATGGAAGCCTCCGTTTTTGCGTCGACTACCGTCGCTTAAACGCCCTTACCGTGCGAGAAACGTACCCCATTCCTCATATGGACGAGTTTCTAGACTCCGTCGGGGAGGCCAGGGTGTTCAATACCTTGAATTGCAACTCCAGCTACTGGCAAATCCCAGTAGCCAAGGAGGATAGAGCAAAAATCACGTTTACATGTCATGCCAGGACGTATCAGTTCAACGGAATGTCCTTCGGCCTGATGAACGCCCCGGCTACATTTCAAAGAATGTTGGATATTCTCCTCTCCGGCTACCGCTGGAATAGTTGCTTGATTTACTTGGATGACATAATAAATTTCTCCAAAGATTACGACTCCCATCTCAAGGATGTTGAGGTTATACTCCAAGCTCTACAACAGGAGGGTCTGTCACTTAAGCTCAAAAAGTATAAGTTTTTTCAAGACTCTGTGGAGTACTTAGGACACATCATTCGACTGGGTGAACTGCAAGTTCACCCGAAGAATGTCGAAGCGCTCTCCGAAGCGACTACCTCACGGACCCAAACTGAGTTCTGCTCTTTTTTGGGGATGTGTAATGTATACCGGCGATTTGTCGACCACTTCGCTAAAATAGCGGTGCCTCTGACAGCTATGCTCCGCAAGGGAGAACTATAGTTCTCCCTTGGCGGGAAGGAGATCTATAGATCTCCTTCCCGCCTTCGCGGAGGTCCAAACCACGGCCTTCAGCACGTTGAAGGAGTGTCTAATATCCCCCCCGGTGTTGAAGCTTCCTCGCCTCGGGTTACCCTACTCGCTCGATACCGATTCGTCTGACGCTCAACTGGGTTGTACCTTGCTACAAACCCATGTGGATGGGAACCGATACCCGATTGAGTATTGGTCCCGCACGCTATCTTCAGCGGAACGCAATTACTCGACGACCGAGAAAGAATGCCTCGCCATCGTATGGGCGATTCGAACGCTGCGTCCTTACCTGGAACGCGAGCGGTTTACGGTCAACACCGATCACTATTCTCTCAGGTGGCTCATGAACATCGTAGATGCGAGTGGTAGACTTGCCAGGTGGCACTTGCGCCTTGCCGAATATGACTTCGACGTGACGTACGTGAAGGGAATCAAGAATTGTCTCGCCAACGCTTTAAGTTGTATACCCTCTTCGGGGGGTACTACCTCCCGGTGGACGAGGAAATACCTTGTTACTCAGCTTTGGACCTTGAGGACGACACTCTGTTCACAGAGGAATTGATGACGGCCCTGAGGTCGACGTGACATCCGGCTGTTATGCCTTCGAATCCCCGGCATCAAAGGCCGCGCTGACGCACGACGATTTTTCGCGTGAGCAACTCTCCAATCCCCTGTGGAAGGAGGTGGCTTCCCGTCTTGTGAAGGGGGAGGGTTCCGCCCAACTTCGTTTGTCACGGTTCTTCATCAACACAGAAGGTTTAATCTGTCAGAAAGCCCACCTGGATGGTGTCGAACAAATTGTCGTCCCAACAACCCTCCGTGACAGGGTGTTGTATTTATCGCATTATCACGGCATCTCAGGCCACCCTGGAGGTCGGCGTTTATTCTACACGCTCTGGCAGCGGTATTACTGGCCAAGCATGTCGGTCGATGCCTATTACACAGTACGTATGTGTCCCGACTGCGCCAAGGCCCGCAAAAAAATCGTAAAAACAACTCAGAGTTGAAGATATTCCCTCCATCAGGCCCCCTGGAGTACATCGCAGTGAATATCGTTGGAGAACTGTCCCGAACCCCAAGAAGACATCTTTACCTCTTGGTGATGATGGACCGTTACTCCAAGTTAACCCGAACCGTACCCTTACTGAAAATCACCGCCGAGACAGTGGCTCAGGCGTTCATTTCACACGGGGTCTTCGTTTACGGAGCCCCAGTGAAGCTCCTCCGCGACAACTGGAGTCAGTTCACTTCGAGGTTCTTCTTCGCAGTGTGCAAAATCCTCTCTATTGAGAGTGTGTTCACAACCGCATATCACCCCCATACTAATGGGCAGGTGGAAAGATTCAACAGAACGTTGATCTCAAGTCTACGGCACTACCTGGCCGATAATCAACGTGACTGGGACCAGTACACGAATGCCCTCACCTACGGCTATAACTGCACGGTCAACCGCATGATCGGCATGAGGCCGTTTGAGATGGTGTTATCCCGGACGCCCAGTCCGTTGTCCTTACAACAAACCCCGACGTTGGCCCCTTCCGCCTCACGGGCGTATTTCAAGTTCCGTGTCCTCGCGTGGTTGCGCGGCCTCATGTCTACGGCTGACAAGAACCTACGCGCAGGACAGGAACGCTACAAGAACGATTTTGACAACCGCATTCGACTCCCTACGCCAGAATATCAAGTAGGGGACCAAGTCCTCGTTAATCGACAAGCAGCCCTACGCTCAGAGGAACGGACCAACAAGGATCGGGTAAACAACAAACTCGCGCCGCGCACCGAGGGACCGTTCCCCGTCGTGAAGGTGGATGACCACACAGTCACCGTCCTTCGAAGGACAGGACTGAAGGACCGGATTTCTCGAGACAGAGTCGTCAAGTCTCCGCCCCTACGCAACGTGGCGCAGGTCACCACGCTCTCATTGGCGGACGAGCGCGACGACGGGGACACCCCGTCGTCCGGAGTGAACCCCCGTCGTGGGGAAGATACTGCGGAATCAGCAATGGACTAACTGCGATCTGACATCGACCTGCATGACGACGCCCCCTCACCGGCACCCTTAGACGGGCGCACGCCAGGACTAATGGATGCGATGACCAGCGGACGGCCAGAGCGAGTCATATTGCGGCTCGCCCCCCGGCCCCCTGCGACAATAGGGGGACGCCCTACCAGAGGGACTGTTACTACCGCTTCGGCGGAAAATTCGTTAGTACCCGCAGGGACCCGTCCCTGCCTGGGGACGCGCAAACGCCCTCTCGAGGCGCTACCTCCAGCGACACGTGTCGCGCCGTCCAGGACGACCGCGCGCTTCCGAGAAATACCTCGGAAAACTTACGCCCTTTGGCGGAGGATCCTCCCTCGCACGAGACACTGGGCCAGTTCGGAACCCCTCCTACGGGAATTACCATCCGACCGGCCATCGCGGAGGTCCTGCCGTCCCTCGCCGCGTGGTGTACGTTCAAGCTCAACTACAGCAACCCGTCGAGCAACGCTATCAACCTCCCGCGACAATAACCCCCACCAGCGGCGACCTCGCGTTCTCGGACCGCTACGGGAGTCCTGCCCATGGAATACGTCGTGGATTCGCTCTCCGGTTACGCCCCGGGGGCTGACGGAGTTCCTCTATTTCGCATCCATTGGTACGGCTACTCCATGGAGTAGCCGTACCAATGGACGTCCGTGCACGGACGACGACATTTGGGAGCCACCTCACCACGTGGATTACGACACGGTGGTGCGCTACTGCCGTCGCAAACACTTACGGGTGCCCAGACGCTCGCTATGGGATCGTCCTGACAGCGTGGGTATGCAACACTGAAGACGAATATCCCCGCCTCGCCGAAATGGGGAACAGGCCCACGCCCAGGATTGTCACACCTTCCTAGCGCGGGAGAGCTTGTCGCTAACTCGCGAGTCGAGAATTATCACGGGACCATGTCGCCAGTGTGGTTCGTCTGTCAAGGATGATTAGCGGACGAACTGGTTGCTGGTCGACATCCGACGCACCCGGCGGGGGTTGCCGGGTAAGTAACCTCGAAAGAGGCGGCACCCCAACCCGCACGTCGAGGGTGTTCGACTAATCGACCGGACAGGAGAGTGGCAGACACTCGCGTAGCCGAGGAGATAAGTGCTGCTCCGGCGAGGCAGACGCGTATGACTCGCCAAAGCGAGGTCAGACAACTACTGTACTTGGAAAACCAAGGGCTTCTAACTCGCGTGGCGAGAACGGGCGACTATGAACCCCGATGACGGAGGAACTACAAATCGCCATGTCGAGGATTGTCACCTATCAACCTCGATAAGGCGAGAGCGTGACTTACCGTTTCAAGGACGAAAAAGTAATGAACTTGTCGAACGAGTATTTCTCACTCGCATCACGAGTAAGGTCACCTGGTAACCCCGACAAGGCGAGAGCCTGTCGTCCGCCGGTTCGAGGATGAGAAATTAATGAACTCGACGGAGGAGGATCTCTCCCTCGCATGTAGAGGAATGTCAAGTATTGACATCGACCAAGCAAGAGCTCTTCACTCGCAGTGTCGAGGTTGAAAACAACATTATGAACGAAATCGCTTGACGAGGATCCCTCCTCGCATGTCGAGTATGGTCAAATAATAGCCTCGCAAAGCGAGAACGTGAGACTCGCTGGTGTAGCATAAACACCCTCAGCGATAGGGCTGTATGCACAGTTCGACCGAGACCCTTGTCGATCGGGAAGACGGGGGTGAAGCGGGACACCAGCTAACGGCACCGGGCAGCGGGCCCGGGTAGCGTGGTACAGCGGGAACGGGGAGGACGCGGGCACGCACGAGCGCTTCGACGCCTCGACGCCCCGGCGCGGTACTGGGTAACGATCCAGTATCGACGGGTGGAGGCGGAGCCGGCTCGTGGGCGTACCGCGCGCGTCCTGAACCGGCGCTCGGTGCCGCTCTAAGGTAGTTAGCAAGCGCTACCTCAGAAATAGCGGGAAGTCGGACCTTGACGGTCGGCGAGTGACAAGTCCGTGCTTGTCCTCCACCACCACCGCCGGTCCGCTCCATATTTAATATACAAAACAATCTATAACACTACAGTACCGAAGTACTGTAGTGGACTACTGCAGTACAGATCGAACCGTACTGTAATGCTGTCAGCCATCGGGGCTGACAGTACACGTGTGTGCGCTTCCGTCCCGCGCGTACACATGTACACGTGTACAGCCTGTACCCGAGGGTTACACGTGGCCGCGCGCAGTAGTACTGTAGAGCATCGGGCTCTACAGCACTAGATCCCGTTGTTGATCTAATCTAACTAAAAAGCCCCGGGGGGGTTATACTACAGCTGGTTCGAGGTTGGAAATCAAATTAATGAACTCGACGGACGAGGATCTCCCCCTCGCATGTCGACTACAGTCAGCTATTACCTTCGACCACGCGAGGGCTCCCCATCCGCCATCTCGAGGGTGGAACATGAACGAACTCGCTTGACGAGGGGCGTTCTCCTCGCATGTCGAGTATTGTCCAAGAATAGCCTCGCAAGGCAAGAACGTGAGACTCGCTGGTTCGAGGGTGGAAATCAAATTAATGAACTCTACGGACAATGGTCACTCCCTCGCATGTCGAGTATTGTCAAATAATTGACCCCGACCAAGCGAGAGGCCCCCCCGCCAGCTCGAGGTGGAAGCAATCAACGAATTCGACGAACGAGGAGCGTTTTCTCGCATGTCGAGTAATGAAAAATAGTAGCCTAGACCAATCGAGAGCTCCCCTGGCTGTTTCGAGGTTAAAACCTTGGTGAGCTCGACGCACGAGGGAGAAATTAATGCCTCGGCGACCGGGTATCAGGCTTCGACCGCCTTGCCACCAGAGGACTCTCAACTCGCTTGTCGAGGAATGAGGAATGGACTGCATCACCGGAGCGGCGCGTGCGTCGTGGACAGACCTCCATCCCCGGCGTTTCCGAGACTGTTAACCCGCATGACGAGTAAGGGAAGTAACTGATTTTACCAAATGACAGTCAGACGAAAGGGACGGACTCGCACGCTCGAGATGGGTCAGCTAGTTAATCTAGTACGAGAGGGACTCCCGTGGGACGGCTACGCCTCCACGTAGTCGCCGACTTGCTCCTCCGGTGCCTCCTCATGGGGTTCGCCCGGAGCGCCACCATCCTCCCTTTCAGCGGGAGTTGTTCCCTCCGACCCCCCGACCTGAGTTGACTGCACCCCGCCCTTAGGGCGAGGGGGATCTCTCCTTCCCGAGGGAGGCGGAGGGGGGCGTACCCGCGACTGTCGCCACTGGAGTCTCTTCTCCAGATCCTCCCTCGGCGAAGAGTTGACGCAGCTTGGACCTCATGCGCGGGTTTTGGAACAACGCGCGCAAGTTTGCGTCAGTTAAATCAGCTAGTTCGGGCCCCGCTGTTGAAGCCTCTCGCGTCGCAACCGCCGTCCCCCCGTCCATCCCAACGTCGACTGAGGACCCCACCGCGCCGCGTCTCGCCCTGACGCGAACCGGCTCGCGCGCGCGAGGTTCAGCATCCACTTCGGGTATCTCCTCGCGGGGACGCACGCGGGCGACCTTGCCGCTAACCCTCGTGGTCGGCCCCGGTTGCCCCAGCAGAAACTCCGGCTGAATGACGCTCAGCGTCCCTGCCGCAATACGGACCCAGTTGCCGGTCAGCGGGTACCGGCGTCGGATTGTAGACCGGGGGAATGGTTCCTCACTCTTGGATTGTCGAAGTTGTGTCCTTGGTTATAGGGAACGAGGGACCAGTCGACACTGTCATGAAGATCGAGCAAGGATTGAAGACGATCCTGCAACACGGCAGACCCCAAAACTCTCGCTAGATCGAGACAGCGCAACAACTCCGTGAAGGCCCTCGGGAGGACATACAAGCGCCCATCGTACGTGGACCCGATGAAACGCTTGGATAGGATCGCCAGCCACTCACTGAGGAAAACCATCCACTTGGGGGATTGCGGGTCCTGTATCATGCTGAGACCGTGCTACACCAAACAGGGTGGAAGTTCAGCCAGGAAGTCAGCGGGCACTTCGTACTGGTCAAACCACGTCGGCATGTCCGGATACCGAGTGCGCAATACCACGCGCTCGAACGAGGTGACCTCCACCCATTCATATGCAATGGAGACTCCCATGCGATTTTGCATGCGAAGCTCAAATTTGAGCTTCCCGTGCATGACCGGGTGCTTGCGCCTTTCCAGCTCAACGGCATAATTCGGCGACATCAAAGGCGTGTCCCAGGCCATCATCGACACGGATGGTTCTTCCTCCCGATCGCGGAGTCCGCCCATGATATGGCGCAAGTTCGAGACGTAACCGCGGTCGTTCTCCTCCCTGTACGCCCACGTGTCCAAGTCCCACCCACGGGGGACTGGACGACTGCAGGGGGTACGGCGGATACGCTGTTGGGGGAAGCTGACGAACGCCACTCGCGATTCGGCATTCGTCCGCCTGTATTCAGGGCGTAATTACTCGCTTGCCACTACTAGCCGGTGACTGAGGACGCGAGAGAACACAGCTTGAAGGCTGAGTCCACCCGGGAGCTCGCCAGACGCTGTCGCATATGTCCGGATTAACTCGGGATCGCGGAGACCCTCCGGAGAAAGGAACCCTCTCAAACAATAACGGGACGTTGGTCATTGTGTGTCCCCATAACTCACTGGGCTGAGGAGAACGTCCGCCGTCGAGCGCGTACCGCCCCACCAACATAGTTGCGTACGCGCGTCGGTTGCGTCTCAACGGGATCTTCCGTCTTCTCCGGGAAGGTCGGAGGAATTGTTCAACCCACCCGAGGCGACAAGGGAAGGTGTATTTGAACTGACGACACAGAAAAAATGAGAGAGAGGAAAAGCGTCAGGGAAAAACAGCACGCGTACGTGGTGGTCGTGCTGCGAAGCCCGCGTACCAAAAGAATCCTCGCCGAGCCGAGTTACCACCGCGCCGATGCGCGTACAAGGCTGGGCCCACACCCGGGGTACTGTACGCGACCATGACAGATACGATTCCGTTGAATCTATGACTCGCGGGACGCTCGACTCTACGAGGGGGGCTATGTAGTGCACTAGTACGCCTCCCTCAATCGCGAGGCACACGCAGGATGCCACTCTCAACTGGTGCGCATCCCACGTGTATACCACGTATAATCGTGTACATATACCACGTATAGTCGTGTACATATACCACGTGTAATCGTGTAACTACCCACCCAAGCATGGCCGGGTGTAAGCCCTGTCGAAAAACAGACAGCCTGTCACTCCACGTGTATGCGTGTCGATCCCGACGTGTATATGTGTATCATAATCCTATACAGGGGGTATTGCGTACTGTACAGCGTCTATGCTAGTACGCCGGTATTTATTACCGTGTTTTAATTAAATATTATTAACTAATATTATTACGACGTCGACTACTATATAGTCGACGCTCGACCCTATGTAAAGGAGGCACGAAGCCTCGGGTTCTTTTCCCAAGCTTCTGGAATCTCGGTAGTAGCCTCGCGCCAGTATAGCACAAGCCGTGCTACACTACGCGAGCCCATCTACGACCGCGAGACTCAACCGCTCTACCGCGCGCGCTGCTACCGAGGATACTAACGGGTTTACAGCGAGAGACGTCCCTACCGCTCCGCCCCCTCTGGGCGATCCCCTATTCTGACCTTCCGTTCTACTACCTAATTGCGCCTACCGCGCCCAGACCCGTTGCCGGTAACCACAGGGTGGTCTCCGGTACATCCCGCGTTCCGAACATGCGTGCACTGCCCTGAGGATATAAAAGTACCAGCCCTCAAAGTCAAACGACCGCCCTCAAAGTGAAACGACCATAAAATTATTAAAAATTTGGAAAACGGTGCTTAGTTGCCTTCAAAGACAGGTTTCAAGTAGTTAGAACGCCATAACCTGGACAGGCTTCAAATACGATCGCCAAGAAGATCCCGGATTCGAATTCGCTGCCCAATTTTAAGGCAGGGCGCAAAGGCGCATGCGAATCATTTGAGAGGCGGTAGTACAGTACCAATGTAGCTCCCTCATCATCTCCTGTAGTGCAATATTGGGCTCTACATGGGGGTGGAACGAAAGGAAAATAATGGGATATGACAAGTAGTCCGGGTTGGGGGACACACGTGTGAATAATTGCACAGTTTTAATTTTTAATTATTTAATTTAATTTAGTTAATTAGTTGGCATTAATTTTGCTGACATTAGATTAGATCTAGGATCTAGTGCCGCGAGCTACTGTAGTGGCTCCGGCTGGGCAATATATACCTTAGCCCGCTGACCACCAAGTCAGTAAAGGTAACCCGAGTTGCCGGAGTTAGATCTCGCCTTCGGCGAAGACCGCTTCCGTTCACGCGACGTGCTTCACTTCTGCACTGTTAACGACATCCTCTCTTGCTCGGGGTCCCCTTTCCTTATCCCTTTACCCTTTTCTATCTCTAATTCCTATCCTTTTCTTTCTCCACCTCTATTTTTCCCTTAATTGTGTTGGTTCCATTGGAGTCGGTCGCGACCGATCCGGTGTGGGTGTGATTCCCATCGGGCTGCGCGTAGGTGGTAGCGCTGCTAAGGTGTCCTGTTCCGTCGGAAGGCTGTTGCAACGACGCCTCCTTCGAAGGTCTTATCATACAAGACAGTGTTGGTACCACCAACCGCGATTGCGATCGCATTGGTGTCGGTGTTTTGCCATCGAGCAACACGTTGGTTGTAGCGTTGCTACACAGTTACGTTCCCGTGGGGTAGTGCTAATCGAGCCACCGTCGAAGACCTTGAATTATACGCAAGGGGCTGAAGACGCTCGTCGAGCATTGGCCTTACAACCCAGCGAACCGCGGTTACATTCTCGTACACAAGCCCAACCCGCACTCGCCAAGCACAGAAGTCTTCACAAGCCTCTACTACCATTATCCTCCCGGGCCGGGCATCTTTCCTTAACCCCCCGTCGGAGTGGAGCTACCGTGGGCCGCAAGCTCATACAAGGGGAAAGGGAGTCTCGAACGCTCCGTAGCGCGTGCCATCGGCAGTGGTTGTTTCTGTTGCTGTTTTTCTTCTTTTTGTTTGACCGTCGGACTGTGTTCGCGGCCTGCCAGGCACATTGCACTACAAAAGTGGTCTCCCGACCTAGAATTTCGTGTACAGGAGACCCGACCTAGAAACTGCGTGCGTGGAGACGGACTGCATAAGTGGTCTCGGTGACGTAAGTTTATTTGACGTATCGTAGTGTCCTCTTTTTTGTTTTGTTTAAGTTCGTTCATTTGTGACGGACCATGTCGACAGTCGCCCCCGGAGACGTCGGTCCCGGGGCGAGCCGAAGCGGATCGGCAAGGGCGTCCAGGATCCCGCGAGGTCCTCGCACCCGAAGCCAGGCCAATACGGCCACGGATCCCGAAGGTCAAGAATCCCCGACGGGGATTGAAGCCGACAAGGATAACCTCGAAACCAGGTTACAGAAGATGATCGGCGAAATTCGCCAGGAGAGGAAGAAGGATCTCGAGGCTGAATTAGCCCTCGTGCACAAGCAACTGGAGTTGCAAACCTCCGAGTTCCACGCCGCGTTGGAAGAGCTGACAGCTCGCGTGGTTCTCGTCGAGAATTCGCTAACCGATGCGACCAAGGGCCGAGAGCCGGAGGTATTCGAATCGCAGCAGCTCGCCGCCAAGGAAGCGCGGCGAGACGCGAATCAAGCCCTGGAGACTCTGGCCAAAACAAGGGGCAGCATCGATGATAAATTTGACCGCGCGGCGCGCCGCCTCAAGGACCTTGAGCAGGCTTCGGGCCGGTCAGGACCGAGTTTAGAGAAAGGGCCGCTCTCCGGCGAAGAAAGGCCTGAAGACCGAGCGAAGAGGGACAAGTTTGTCCGAATTAGGGACTCCAAAATGAGAAGTTCCAAGACGGCCAAAGGCCGAAAGAAGAAAGGCCACTGGAGTGATGACCGTGAAAAAGTCGACTCAAATTCGGAGTCGAATGGTTCAGAAGGAAATGGTGGCGACGGTTCGTCGAACCACTCAGGAAATTCCGACCGACGATCAGCGGAAGGAAATGGAATTTCATCGAATAAGAAGAGCTACAAGAGAGGCGGAATTACTTCGTCCGCCTCGCGAAGGGATGTGGACGCAGAGCCAGAAGATATCGCGACGCGACGTGGTCCGCGATGGCAGGAGTTGGAGGAATTAAATCCGACCAACTACCTCTTCAAGAAGTTGCTTTCGTATCGGACGTATCGCTTGCGGAACCCGCAGACGTATTTGTCTAGCGGCCGGCGGTCCGCCGTGCGAAAAATTAGAAGAGACATACCACCGAAGGTGAAGAGTTACAATACGTTCACCGGCGATGATGGCGTGTTAGTTCTAGATTTCTTGGCCAAGCTGGTTCAAGAATTCGACACGCAAGAGATGAACGAAGGTCAAGCGATCCGCTTGTTGCCGGAGTTCCTCGGCGGAATAGCCCTAAGACAGTACACTTCTGTGTCACAGACGGCCGGAACCCACCATGGGAAAATTTACGTCTGGCCGGAGGCTGTGCAATGGGTATTGCGAAGTTTCACGACCGATGAGGCGATCCGCCAAGCCGTGCTCGCCTTGCGATAAGTACATCAGAGACCGTCCGAAGACGAGATGGAATTCTATATCCGTCTGACGGACGCAAGCAATCGATGTAGAAACGTTTACTCGATGGAGGAACAAATTACGATGTTTATTAAAGGGCTCGACGAGAGTATCAAGCCAATGGTGTCCCAATATCGTTAGGACAATAGGGACTTGTCTTTCCTAAGGCTGGTCAATTATGCGAAGGCGCGTGGCTCGGCGAGCCGCGCCCAGGGAAAGAAGTCCAAGAGGGTCACCATCCAAGAGCCAGCGGCGCTGAGGAAGGGGAGCAAGCAGAATTCCCCGCATGCCGCGCGAAAATTTGCGGCGCTGCCCACCTGGCAGAGTCAATTTTCTGGGTCAGAAGAAGTAAGCTCTCCTAACCCAAATGAGAATGGTTATGGAGGGGCGCTTATCGCCGAGGGCGATTTTATTGAATCATCGGAGGGAAACGGCTACGGAGGAGAAGACCCGAGCGGGGCGTCTACAGTAATGAAGCGCCCGCTTACGGGAAGTGCGTACTCGGACGCCACGGATCCCGTGTTAGCGTTCCGAGGGCGCGGCCACACGCCGGCGCCGCGCATTCCGATGGAAGACAAGAGTACAGCGTTCCGAAGGCCAGGCTGGATGGGAAGGCCGCAACCTCAAGGAAGGCCGCCGGCCCGTGGAGGACCGACGCTGCAATATCCCGTCAAGAAGCACGGACTGGTGTGCTATCACTGTTACGAGAAGGGGCACGCCGCGACAACGTGCATTCTTTCCCTCCGGGAAGAGCACCGAGTTTTGGAAAATTATGAGGCGTTGTCTCCGATGGAGAGATTGGGGATACCATCGACGAGTTATCTGAGGGTCAAGAATTGGTTCGATTCGCAGACGGCGAGCACGCCGAGTGCTTCAACGCCGAGGTCGAACCAACCCCTTAGAGGGCCCACCGCGGGGCCCGCGTCGTCGGACGTGAGAAGGAACCCGCAGCCGCAGGGAAGCTAGAGAGGGGAATCTCGAGGGAGTCACGAGAGGCGCAGGTTCAACGTACTGCGTCCGGGACTCATTCCCGTTCCCCGTCTCTAGCAAGAAGGGAAGGCCTCGACGAGGAGGTAGTTGAAATAGGGGGTAAGCCGAAGGAGCCGACTGTTGTCAAGAAAATTCTAAGTCGAGACAAGGATCGTCTGATGGATCAAATTCGTAGGCCCTGGTACAGGGTTAAGCGACAAGAATGTCCTGACAAGATCTTGGTCCTCGCGCGAAAAAACTACAAAGTTTACGCGGATATGGGACCAACGGTCGGATTGATGAGTCGAGTGTTGTCCGTGTTGGACACAGGTGCCGGACCGAATTTGGTTCGAAGGTCGGAACTTCCGGCAGGAATGGAAATGTTGTTGTCCTACGGACCGACCCAAGACATTGGCGACGCGAACAATAGGCCACTCCGGACTCTCGGCACAATTAAAATGCCTGTACAGGCATTTTAGCCTCACGTGAGGCTTGGAAGATTTGTGGCCGCCGCCGAGTTTATTGTATGCGAAAAACTAGCAGTCCCACTGATTCTAGGCGCGGACTACTGTGACCGGTTTGTGGAAGCAATTTATCCAAGGAAGAAAACGGTTGAGTTGGCGGATTTCTCGGAAGTTCCGATAGTTAGGCGGTTCTCGACGAGAAAAGGGAAGAAGAATCTCGTCCCGGGAGACGACGAGAATGATGGAAAGGGGGAGCGAATTTCCCCTAAGGTAAAAGTGGCAAGAGCCACGACTATCGAGCCAGGGACGCAACGCGTCGTGGAATGCACCTCGAAGAGGGCGCGCTTGGTTGTAGTTCAGCCGTACTCGTCGTTGTACGAAAGGCACGGGTTGACGGTCACGAATGGTGTCGTTCAGGTTGAGCCTGAAAGGCCATTTCGTCTACTCGTTGCGAATTTTAGGACGTACCCTATCAGGGTGCAAAAAGGCCAAGTGGTGGCAGAATTATTACCGCACCCGAGGGCCGTGCTTGAGAGCAAAACCACCATTGAAGTTCTCGGGATTCAAGAAAGGAAGAAGGAAAATTTTCCTAATTCTACCAAGACGCCTACGGGCGAGACAAGATGTGAACCGTCGGATCAAGCGCGCGAGGATCAGCCAGAAGAACGGTCGAGTAGGCTCTCTGCGACGGCCTCTTCGAAGCCGGAGCAGCGGATTGAGCCCCCACCGCCGGATGTGGAGGACCTCGACCTGAGCCACGTGCCGGAACGGCTGCGCGAGCGATTCCGACGGATGTTGAAGAAATACTCTAAGATGTGGGATGGGACCCTTGGTGAAATTAATACCACCGTCCACCGGATCGAGCTGGTCCCGGAGACCAGGCCCATCGCACAAGCTCCCTACCGAGCCGGTCCAAGGGCCCGGGAGGTCGAAGACGCAGAAGTACAGAAGATGTTAGAAGCAGGAGTCATCGATCCGGCGCAGTCAGAATGGGCGTCGCTCGTTTTATTAGTGCCCAAGCCGGACGGTTCAATGCGCTTTTGCGTAGACTACCGCTGGTTAAACGCGGTGACGGTGAAGGACACGTACCCTTTGCCGCCCATGGACGAGTGTCTGGACTCGCTTGGTGACACCAAGGTTTTCTCCGCGTTGGACGCCATCTCGGGGTACTGGCAGATGCCAATTCCCGAAAGCGACCGCGACAAAACCGCATTTTCGTGTCACTCAGGTTTGTACCGATTCTCAAGAATGCCCTTCGGGCTTACCAACGCGCCAGCGACGTTCCAGAGAGCCATGGATATCCTGCTCTCTCCGTTCCGTTGGAAATGCTGTGTGGTATATCTAGATGATATCATCATATTCAGCAAATCCTGGGAGGAGCACGTCGTCCACGTTGACGAAATACTGTCTGTATTGGAGAAGGCAGGTGTGAAGCTCAAGCTTCGCAAGTGCGAATTTTTCGTCGAAAAGATCAAGTACCTGGGCCACGTCGTTCGGCCAGGTACGCTCGAAGTTGACACCGCGCGAACCGCCGCATTGGAACAAGTGAGGTACCCTCAAACGCAGACACAGCTCAGAAGCTTCCTGGGACTTTTCAATGTCTATCGCAGGTTCGTTCCGCATTATGCGAAAATTGCGCATTCTCTAAACCAACTACTTAACAAAGGACAACCGGTCCAGTTGGAAGGATTTGACGAACCATGCGAAAAAGCTTTTCATAAGCTCAAAGACGCTATCTTGGCGCCACCGGTGTTGGCGCTGCCGAAGAAGGACCTACCATACTCGGTAGAGACCGATGCAAGCGACTATCAATTCGGCGCTGCATTGTTTCAAGCGCATCCGGATGCGCAACGTAAACCCATCGGGTTCTTTTCAAGAACGTTAGCCGCAGCCGAGAGAAACTATTCTGTATCAGAAAAAGAATGTCTAGCTGTAATTTGGGCCGTACAGACTTTAAGACCCTATCTATATGGCGAGCACTTCATTGTGCATACCGACCATGCCTCATTGAGGTGGTTGATGAACGTAACCGACCGCAGCGAGAGATTAATCCGATGGAGGCTCCGCCTCTCGGAATTTGATTTCGAAATCAAGTACAAGAAGGGCAAGGCTAGCAGCCAAGCTGATGCCCTGTCAAGATTACGGACCGCAGGAGAAACCGTCGACGAAATCGACGACGAAATCCCATGCTTTATGGCCGAACCGGCCGCGGGTACAGTGGAGGACGAGTACAGTTTTGACGCGTTAGACGACATCCTTGCTGTTGAGGGGGAGCGCCTCTGATCGCCTCGATCACTTCCAAGCTGTCACTCCGGAGGAGCTCATTCGCGAGCAAGCCGTCGACCCCTTCTGCAACCGCATCAAGGAAGAAATGGACGCCGGAAAGGTGAGAACGTTAAGAATGGAGACCGAGGAACTCGAAGGAACTCTATGCCGTACCGGTGGAGTTTGTACAAGTGGTGATACCACAATCGTTAAGGGACCGCGTCCTAGGGTTGAGACACCACGCAAAATGGGCAGGCCACCCGGGAGGCAGGAAACTTTACAAGACATTGAGAAAATATTTCTACTGGCCTACGATGGCCCTAGACTGCTATGCAGTCGCGAAGAATTGCGCCGCATGTGCGCGGGAAAGGGTGAAGTTAAGAAGAAACACGAAGGAAATGAAGCTGTTCACGCCCAAAGCTCCGCTGGAGTTTGTCGCCATCGACATCCTCGGCGAGCTAATTACAACTAAACGAGGAAATCGGTATATTCTTGTGATCTGCGATCGATACTCGAAACTGGTACGAACCGTACCGTTGAAGAAAATATCAGCTGCGCACATCGCACAAGCCTTCGTTCACCATTGGGTATTCGTGTACGGACCGCCGGTCGAGCTGCTGTCCGACAATGGAACACAGTTCAGGGTCCGGTTCTTTCAGAACGTCTGCCGAATTCTCGGCATACGCAATGTGTTCACGACTACGTACCACCCGCAAGCCAACGGCCAAGTTGAGAGGTTTAACCGCACGCTGACTTCCGCGTTGCGAAAATATGTTCGAGAGCATCCCAACGAGTGGGACCTATTTAGCGACGCTGTGACGTTCGCATACAACACGCAAGTTCATCGAACTACGAAAATCGCGCCCTTCGGGCTGGTGTTAGCTCGGGCGCCGAGAAGCATTGCGTTACAAACACAGCCAAGTTTGGAAGGATTTAGCTCGAATCGAGCGTACTACCTGAAATGGCAGTCGTGGTTGGAAAGCCTGATGAAAGGCGCTGATAAGAGCTTGCGGAAGGAACAAGCGCGCTACAAGCGAAACTTTGACGCAAGGCTCCGCAAGCCGAAGTATGACATCCCTTCAGGATCATACGTATTCCTTCGAAAGGAGCAAGGCACGGCCACCGAGCCGAAACAGAAGTTGGCACAAGTGTCTACGGGTCCGTATCAAGTGAAGGAGTCAACTTAGAATACGGTCGTCATTGCCATCGGCGACCAAGAAGAGCGCATGTCGCGAGATAGAGTCGAACTAGCCCCAAGCCCGACGGACTATGTGCCGATAACTGGCCTAAGTCAAGCGCTACAGTTCCTGGGAGAGCCGGAAAGGAACGAAGATGGACAGGTAGTCGAGGACGAGGATCATCCTCACATACGCGCGCAGACGTTAGAGGACCAGGAGGGTTTAGCTAGTCAAACGCTGTTAGCGGAGACATTACAAGACCTACAGGAGACCGTTGATTCAGACGAGCCGGAGGAGTTGTAGAATCTTCAGAAGGGGGAAGAGGGTGACCTCGAACGCGAACAAGAAGTTGAGAACGCGGAGTACGTAATTGAAAAGATCATCGATCATGGTCACCAAGAACAGGAATTAATTCTCAAGGTCAAATGGTATGGGTATAGCACAGAGGACACGACGTGGGAACCTATTGATCAATTACCCCGCAGCGCGGTGGTCACATATTTCCGAAGGAAAAGGCAACCCTTACCAGAGCAAGTCGCGCACGCCCAACTGGGATAGTCATCGTAAGTAGAATTAGTACGTTAGAGACAACGGTGAAGTTGGAAATTCGAGAAAGGAACAGATACGCGAGGTTGGCACCCGAGGAAAGTGAGAGCGAAGGGATTCACGCGCGACGCGTTTTTAGACGCACGTGGAATGACAACTGGGATCAGCGGTACGTCCTCGTGGAACTTCATTTAATCAAAAAGACATTTTTTGGTTGCTGTGCTCCACAGCCGGCGACACCCATGTTCAGATCCGCTCTGCGGCAGAGTCGTGATTTGACCATGCTCGACGAGCGAAAAGAGAGGGCCACATGGACCGTCAACGCGCTGAGTCCGCAGAGATCCCATGCAACCGCACCGTCACATTCCCATATAGGGGATGCCCGCCCTCTACCTGGTAAGATCGGAAATCGTGCAAGAGACAAGCCGACGGCAACACCGAGGAAGACTATCATTGGGCATGATGGATACGGACGGACACAGTCGCACGCATACGTTTCATGCACCCGGGGCGGTATACTTACAAATTGATTTCGATAACTTCCCTTTCTCTTTTCTGTTTCCTTGTTCTTTTGTGCTTGCTTTTTGAATCGTTTTCTTTTTATTTGTTTTTCGTTTTTATTGTGATGGCAAGGACATGACCCGCACCGTGGAGGTCGCTCAGCAAGTCTACGAGGACCAAGAGAAAAATCAGAAGGAGGATATCCGTACGCGAAAGGGAATGAGGCCCCAAACAACTAGAGAAAGAGATGGACTGGCCTGGACGTGGGGAAACGCAAAGGGGAGTCAAGGAACGACCATCGCGGTGAAGTCAGGGAAAGCTGCAGTAACAAAGGAAGGACCAGAAGTCTACCCGAGACAACCCGTCACCAATCATGGTACACAGTGGTAGTTTACCCGACCGACGATCGTCATGACGCTTCCGTGCTCCCTGCGTGCAGTGCTACTGGACAGTATGGGCGAATCACAACCAGGATATAGCCGAACGCAAGGAAGGAAGAGGCGACACGAACAAAGGGGACGGCTTTGCGGATTGGCCTTCAAGCAGTTTGAGCCAACGATAAGCGAGTGATGTTTTTGCGCGGCGTGAGGACCAGCGAATATCTCGCGGTAGATTGGAGTTCCTTCGTTGGATGTTCCGACAGAACTAATAAAGTATCTGCGGTCTCGGTCCACCCATATCACTGTCATAAGGTGAGGCCCGGCCACCGGCTTCGAAGCTGGTGTGACGTGCTCTCCCTTTTCAGCAATCTCCAGATGAGATAGATATTTCATCGGATATTTCTTGGTAGATGTCTTCACCACACCTTTGAATCTAAGACCTTTCTCATAAATTGATTCAGCCGTGTGGACACTGAGGAAAGATGCAGGAATCTCAAGGACGTAAGCTGAAAAAAAATACGGAGGTGAGATGAGTCGGGAGAACCCCCGCAGATGACCTGACCGGCGTGCAACGCCACGCTAGGCAATGGGAACTCCTGCAGAGCCCCGGATGAGGTAATGAGTCTACTGGCACACACACGAGCGGCACCGACGCGTGTAGGCGACATAACGTTTGGATCGGTAACGCGCCCTCATCAGAGCTGAGTTACACAGAAAGATCAGAAGGACAGTTCGTCAAAGAAGAGACAGACGGAAGGGCGTTCCGAAGTCTGAACGGAAGAAGAAGCATCACTGCGATTTTTAATCAAATTTAATGAACACGTGTCGCGACGAGCGCACAAGATGCCGACTAATGTTTGGACAAGTGCGAGAAACACGCACAAGTACCGCCCGCGAGGTTGTGCACAATACCCAAAGGCCTGACGGTAGGAGCTCACGGGAAGGATGGAATGCCAAGTTGGGAGTGACGTTAAAGGGATCCTTCGCATGACAGGAGACCCGACGCAACCCTGAGCTGGGAAACCCAAAAGTTCGTCCAGGTTACAGTGCAAGTTCCCGAAATACGCACGCGGTCGGATCGCGAATACCGCGACGGCGACCACGCCCACCACCGCGTACCGGTTCCGATCGACAGTGATAACGTTTAACTCGTCCTCATCGAGTACTTACTCACCCATTGTTCACAGTAATCCCTCCTCAGAAAATTTTGGTTGTACCGTTTCGTTCCGCCTTTTCCTTGTGTTTTTGTTTTTTTGTTTTGTTTCGCTGATGCGACGCAGGGAACAAGAACCCCGCACCGCGGATAACGACGAATACGTTTTGTGACACACGCAGACCGACGATCCAGGACGAATTACGAACTGCGACTCGACAATCGAAGTCAAGTGATCACTTGGTGTGTCACACCGAGGGCGACTTGCTTTGTTTTGTTTTCCGTCGCACAGGGACGACAAGTCACAAGAGTTCGTCCACCCGCCATAAGGACAGTGCTGTAAATGGAGACGGAAAAGAGCCCGAAGGACCAAAGCTAACTCGATAACCGAGACCATGCTCGTAATGAGAACTCGGTCCCACTACGGGGCTAAACTTTCTGTGCGTTAAATCGAGAGTCAGAACGCGCATATCGGCGACGAGGAGAATGATGATGGCCGGCGGCGAGTCACCGTCGCGCGCCACGCTTCGTTTTTCTTTGTTGAGTCATTCGTTATCAACCCTTTCTTTTTATAGCTCATCAGAAATTCGTCTCAAGTGAGAAGTGGGTCGGAACCTAAGTACAACGTCAAAGGAGGATTAAGGCATTTCATACGGACAGAATGCATACGGCATACGTATCTACTCTCGAGGCGATGGTATCGGAGCATGTCCACCGTTGGTGATAACCCTTCCATCATTTTCTGTTTTGTTGTTGTTGTGGGATCACCCCCGAGGAGTTGAAGTGCAAGAAGAAAAGAGGGCTCCAAAAATTCCCCAGCGGGGAGGAGTGTTCAGACATGGATCATCCAGATCGGAGAGAACGAAATTGAGATCGAGTGAGACAACACACCGAACCGGTGACACATAGGAAAGTAGATCCCCTATCGAGGAACCGAGCCTGCCCCTCTACGAGGGTGCACCACAAAGAACGGACGGGAGCCTACAGCTAGGCGGACACGGAAGAGAAAAATGGAAGAGGACAACCGCGCTCCCCTCCACCTCGGCGAACTAGGTGAAACGAGAGGAAAAGCTGATGACTACCATGAAGACGTGACAAGCTGTTGCTCGCGGAAGCTCACGGGAAGGAAAAGGCCCACGTGCAGGACAGGTGGGCAGGATGGTCAACGTCGCAGAGGCCCCATTAGGGGCTCGATGCAGATCGAAGACGACGATCAATTTTGCACCTCCCATCCCCAACGAGAAAAGAAAGATGGCAGGAAGCAGAAGAAAAAACTGTATACGCACGACGTCACTAGCAAACAAAAAGTGGGCTTTCCGAAGGAAATAGGAGGTTCACTTGGGGTAGAAAAAATGATGAACTCTGTAGCTCAACACCCGACAAAGGCCATTGTCGGGTGTTGAGCTAAAGAGTAACCGAGAGGCAGGAAAAGGTATGCGGAAGCCTCAGTGGCGAAAGTCTTTCATGATTTTTTTCTAGGGACGTCAATGCTGGACATAGTGATGTGTCACGCACGGGCGAGAGGACAAGCTATTTTTCGGCTTGATCCATGACCGATCCGCTCTGCGAGAGCAGGTCAAGGGAGTTTCGAGGAAGCACCCCAAGGAAAAGACCACTGTCTCCATGACTCAAGTACATGCGGACAGACCGCTTGAGGCGAAGTCGTCCGAAAAATCGGACCGCTTCAGGGACTCAAGGGGAGCCAGTAGTTCTTCGATGAGGGAGCTAAACGGACGAAGGAGAAACTGAGGTTGCGAACACGGGTGATGTATTGGGGACGACTAAGGGAGTCCAGGGGAACTGAGCCGAACCGACAACTACAACAGAGAAAAGTTGTAGGGAGTTGTGGTACAGATGCTCATCGTCAGAATGACAGTTTTCGAGGGATTAGGAAACCGAGGGCTGCTCAATGCACGGAAAAGAGGAGTAAATTGAGAAATGAAGATGAGGGAAGTCGCAAGGGACGTCTACAGTGGAGTCAGGGCATGGACCAGAGGACGAGGGAGTCAGGGACTCCGCTCTTGAGGAGGGAACCCCCGGGCTCCGAAATAGCTTGACCGGAGACGGACGGCGGCATCATCAGAAAAAATGCAAGAGGAGGAAGTTGGTAAAAAGAGGGGTACGACCGCAGTGATGGTACGCAGAAAAAGAGGAGGAAGTTGAAAATAACAGGGGATTCGCAGGTGGATTCTTTTTATCGCCCAAAGGTCGTACGATAAAGTCGCTAGTCGACTATCATGCGGGCAGGATGGGAAAAGAAGGACAAGTCGCAAGGAAGTGCTGTGGCCGCCGTCTCAACGAGACTATGCCCCAAGGGATTTTCCCTTTGGAAGGGAGGTGACAAGCCGAGCTAGAACTCGCAAGTCGTCTAGGGACGCCCCCTGGAGAGCTTCTCCCTCCACACCATGAGCCATGAGAAGGCGATGGTAAACGGCAGCAGTAGAGGTATTTTCTTTGGGAATTGTGGACGATGGAGGAACCGAGGTAGGGGCGAGGAGGGGACCCTCAGGTGAAGGGGAAGCCGGACGTGGGGTAGCATCCCCGTTCGACGGAGGCGCTCCCCGGATTGAAATGGTTTCCGTCGAGCAGCTCGCAGGAGGAAGCTCCACGCACACAGGGGCCTCAGACGCGAAGGGACGGACCGGTGCAGGAAGAGGGGAACTTGGAGCAGGAGGTCGAGAGCACATCTCAGGCTCTCGAGGATCCACGTTCACAACAGTGACAGCGTTGGGGATTGGTGGATAATTTCCGAAACGGCGGCTCATATGGGCCTCCCAGGCAGAACAGAGGGAGGAGGACTAGGGGTTGATCCACACGTATTCGACGGCAGCTGGATGATTTCTACAAGGGTAAAAAGAGGGTCGCTGGCGTGAAAAGGACCGAGACGAATTTTGTGGAGGAACGCAATCCCACTCTACCGTCTCGATCAGGTCGAGGAGGACGTGCACTTCACGGTCCACATCGGACCCGTCAAGGGGGACAGAAAAATCGAGGAGACGCATCTGTTCGCGGAGTTTCGAAGGGAGGTGCCACAAGCGCCGACAGTCGAAAACTTCCCACAGGAGGGTAGCGGCGACTTTCACGCACCACTCCGTGAGAAACACAGTCCACAGCCCGTGCTGCGGATCGCGTAAATGACTGCCGTAATATGTCCGGACGGGCCCTAACTCAGCCCAGAAACCCTGACATACCTCGTATTGACTCCACCAGGAAGGGGTTCGTTGGTATCGATTGGTGTAGTGCTGTCTCGAAATTTCACGGGCCTCAATCATCTGGTACGCCACGAAGTACCCAGTGTCCGATCGGACCCGACGTTCAAAGCGTACAGTATTTTGGAAAAAGAAAATACCTCCGCGCTTCGTATGACGAAAGTTTGTGGGAAGAATGGCTTGGGTCCAAAACATGGCGTCGGTCGTGACGGTGCGTTGGTTGCGCCACAGTCGGTCCGCCTCGCACACGGGGTCACCGAAGGTACAGTCGATGATGTTTTCGAGGTAGAGTTGTTCCCCCTCCGTACGAAATTGCCAAGTGTCGCAGTGGTAACATGAAGGTATGAGGGCGTCGGCCATTGGAATCTCGATCCGAGCGAGCACAGCGTCCATGAAGCGCCGGGATAAGGAAGAGCGACCGCGCGGGGAGGAGTGACGTAGGATAGAGATGGGTATAGCGATGCGGTTGCGCCAATCAAAGGTGGGCATGGCCTGCAAAGGGAGGTTACCGGGCAACATGCCCGCGTCGTCGGCAAAATTGTTTTCAATGCCTTCAAGGTCGCGGATGCCCACAGAGGAGAACCATTGAGCAGAATCGAACAGGGATTCGTTATCGCGCATGGTTTTGTTCTGCAGCTCCTCGAGCGAAGGATGACGGCGGGCTACCCAAGAGGAATGGTAGCCCGGATGGAATCCGGGTTCGGTAGGGTTGGTAACAGGGGGTAGACAGGGTATGGAAGGAAGACCCCGGGGCACTTCGGATTTGCGAGGAAAGCCCACACCCGGACGTTTACGGGCGGCACTATCGTCCGAGTGTTCCGACGGAGAAGGAAGCATGGTATTTTCGTCTTACCCTTGCCAGAACGCCGCGCAGAGTGATTGACGGTTGGGAAACACGGTAAGAGACGGCAGGAGATTATACGATGGCTTGGCGCTGTACAAGGGCGCTCAGAAGGGGGATATGTAGTGCAATAATGGGCTCTACATGGGGGTGGAACGAAAGGAAAATAATTGGATATGACAAGTAGTCCGGGTTGGGGGACACACGTGTGAATAATTGCACAGTTTTAATTTTTAATTATTTAATTTAGTTAATTAGTTGGCATTAATTTTGCTGACATTAGATTCGATCTGGGATCTAGCGCCGCAAGCTACTGTAGTTGCTCCGGCTAGGCAATATATACCTTAGCCCGCTGACCACCAAGTCAGTAAAGGTAACCCGAGTTGCCGGAGTTAGATCTCGCCTTCGTCGAAGACCGCTTCCGTTCACGCGACGTGCTTCACTTCTGCACTGCTAACGACATCCTCTATTGCGCGGGGTCCCCTTTCCTTATCCTTTTACCCTTTTCTATCTCTAATTCCTATCCTTTTCTTTCTCCACCTCTATTTTTCCCTTACTTGTGTTGGTTCCATTGGAGTCGGTCGCGACCGATCCGGTGTGGGTGTGATTCCCATCGGGCTGCGCGTAGGTGGTAGCGCTGCTAAGGTGTCCTGTTCCGTCGGAAGGCTGTTGCAACGACGCCTCCTTCGAAGGTCTTCTCATACAAGACAGTGTTGGTACCACCAACCGCGATTGCGATCGCATTGGTGTCGGTGTTTTGCCATCGAGCAACACGTTGGTCGTAGCGTTGCTACACAGTTACGTTCCCGTGGGGTAGTGCTAATCGAGCCACCGTCGAAGACCTTGAATGATACGCAAGGGGCTGAAGACGCTCGTCGAGCATTGGCCTTACAACCCAGCGAACCGCGGTTACATTCTCGTACACAAGCCCAACCCGCACTCGCCGAGCACTGAAGTCTTCACAAGCCTCTACCACCATTATCCTCCCGGGCCGGGCATCTTTCCTTAACACCCCCGTCGGAGTGGAGCTACCGTGGGCCGCAAGCTCACACAAGGGGAAAGGGAGTCTCGAACGCTCCGTAGTGCGTGTCATTGGCAGTGGTTGTTTCTGTTGCTGTTTTTCTTCTTTTTGTTTGACCGTCGGACTGTGTTCGCGACCTGCCAGGCACATTGCACTACATTTTCATCCCCATCCCTACGTCCACGGTCTCCCCAAGAGACATAAAAACCCCTGCTTACCATGGCTCCCTCTCAGGCTTCCGCCCAACGACAACTTCAGGCTTTGCTTAATGCTTTAGATGCCTTCGAGACTGGCTTGTTACTCGCAGACGGGGCGGGACGTGTGGGCATGGCTCGTAGCACGTTCTACTACAAATACCACCATCGATCAACCGTAATAAAAAACTCAACCACCAGCCCACATTCCTTCGCACCCAATTTACAGAGAATGAAGAAGCAACCATTGTATCTCTCTGTCTTCAGCCTTCGGACAAAGGTCACCCGCTCAGCATTTCTGAGATTAAAGATGCCGCAGAGATCATCATCTCCATGATGTCTCATGAACGTCGTGCGTCACTTCGCTTCGTTAATGGTCGCCCAGGCGAAAAATGGGTGAAAAGATTTAGGAAGCGAATTATGAAGAAGATTTTTATCGGGGGACCTTCACGGCAAGAAGCGGAGGGGTGGTCAGCCACAAACGCAACAGCCTTGGCGACACACATTGCGTCGGTTGAGCACATTACTAAGACAAACAATATCCTACCTTCACACATAGCAAATCTCGGCGGAACAGGAGTCACCCCTAATCGCGATACGAAGGGAAAGCTCACAGGAAAAGTGGCAATCAGGAGAAGCATGCGGGCGATGGGTGGTAAGAATCAAATGAGATCGGCACATTTCAAGAATGTGGGCCGTGTGACAATGATGCCTGTTGTGTTTGCAGATGGCGGGTGCGGGCGAACTTTGTTTGTAGTACAGGCGCGGACGTTATCCTACCGAATTGTTCACGTTAATGGTGTGCGTGCGACTCAGTCTTTCGCAGATTGTTTGCCGAGCGGCAGCTACATTTCTACTCGCGAAGATGTGGCAGGGGTTGACAAATTCGGTTTCGAGAGATGGGCAAGCGACTTTGGTCTGGAATGTCGATCGAAAACGAGACATGGTCAGAAAGTCAATTTACTGTATGATGGGTATAGAAGTCACATGAGCTTAAAAGCCCATGAGATACTGAAGAGGAACAATATAATTGCGTATGCGCTACCGTCACACACAAGTGCAACTACACAGCCCTTGGAAGTTTCAGTGTTTAATTCTTTTAAACATTTGATGCGAAAGAGTATTACCGCTGCCGCCAAGTCTGTCGATGGTACCAATTACGACCTCTTTGACCTTTGCATTTTTATGCGTGACGCGTATGAACGGGCGTTTACAAGGGAAAACATGCTGTCTGCCTTTGAGATGACAGGAATTAATCCAATTGGTGCCGGGGATTTGCTGTCCGTCCCCCGTCCTGTCTCGAAAGGGCACCATCTACAATGGCCAGTGTTGAGTCATTGGCGTCATTGTTAGTAGAGAAGAGACGTAGTATTCGAAGGGGTATGCTTTTACAAGTTCCTCTGTTACGGCGCGGGTTTGCGGATACCAGTACTGGTTTAAATTTAACTAGTGAGGCTGCCATGAACATGGTGAGACAGAAGGAAGCTCTTGAGAGAGATGGTGAGACAGAAGGAAGCTCTTGAGAGAGCGAAGAAGGCACGGGAAAGTCTAAAAAAGAGTAGCCAAGAGCAGAAGTGGTTAACGGTGTATGAGGCAAAGCGACGTCAGCGCATACAATTTGAACTGGATGCCTTACACTATCGTGTGCGCGTTTATGAACAGGCTTTCAAGCTACCGCGCTCGATGAAGGAGCGTCGCGTTTTCGCACGGCAGCGGGCGCAAAAAGGAGAGTTACGTCGCTGGAAAGGAGCAGAGCATGAGGAATTCGGCCTGATGAGGGTTCTCTACACTTGGTTGATGCGTGCTTCTGCGTTTGTAGAGCAAAATGCGGTACTGTATGAGATAAAATTGATTGGCTGTGAGATATCCTGTTTCATTTGAGGGGCCGACCCATGGGCTTTTCGACATCTCTTTTCACACGAATTCAAGCGTTTGGGCGGCGGTTCCAGGCGAAGCCTGCAATGTAATTGGTGCTGGGATGGATGGGAAGTGGTGTTTGGAACCAGCTCTCGAAGAGCGGCATCCAAAAGCCGTTTGTAAAGTATTTAGTTATTTAAATTTATGAAATCATTTCAATGGGAGGGCTGGTACTGTTACGCCGCGACCCCAGTGCACGACAGTATCCGATTTTGTGCGCGAAAAATCCCCGCGAATGCTAATTTCCGTGTCTGTCTGTCTGTGTGTTTGTGTATGTGTGTTCGTGCGCTCCCGCACGGGTTCTCATTGGCGCACGGGGGCGCTGCGGCGACAAGTGGCGGCCACGTGCGGGGCGGCCTGGCCGCATGGCGCACGGGGGCGCTGCGGCGACAAGTGGCGGCCACGTGCAGGGCGGCCTGGCCGCAGGCCACGCGGCCACGCGGACACGTGTAGAAAGCGGCGGGGCCGTGATTTAATTTCATTTTTTACTACAGTAACAAGTGTACTGTGCGGACTGGGGGCGGCCTGGCCGCAGGCCAGGCCGCCACTGGGACACGTGGCTACCACGGGCACCAATGCGGCACTACAGTAGTTTACGAATTTAAATTTAACACTACAGTAGAGTAAAAATAATAATACAGCCCCGATCCGCTTCGCGTTCGCTAGCGATCCCGGCGCACACCGTCTACGCGAAATCAGTAAGTTACTAACTGTCCTCTTTGCTACGGCCGGCTTGCCGCCCGCGGTATTAGAGCGCACGCGAACGCTTACTGACATTTGACGGTGTGTGTTTTTTTACGCAGTGTCTACGCAAGAAGAGAGAGAAGAACTACGCCGCGCGCGCCGCGCCGCGACCCCGATCCGCCTCGATTTCGGCGATTCCCCGCCAGCGACCACACGTGTCACAGTCCTACAACCAGCTCCTCCGCGCGCGCCCGCCGCACGTGTACCGCGCGCGCCGCCCCCACGTGTGCCACGGCTCCTACGCGCCCCTGCGCCAGCACCCGCACCACGTGTACCACGCGCTCCGGTCCCACGTGTTATACGTTTGCCCCCGCCTATCATTCCTACATTTCGTGGGCTACGTGTGCCACGTGCAATCGAGCGGCCGCGTGCGCGCGCGTTGCCAGCTGCACGTGTGCAACGTGCAATCGAGCGTCCGCGTGCGCGCGCGTTCCCAGCTGTCAGTGCTGTGTTGCGGAGTGTGCCCGTGTACACGTGTGACATCTGCAACTTTCATTGCACGCGCGCGGTACTGTGGGACGGGCATGCGCATACCGAGGGGCACGTGGCTCAAGTGATTCAAGCGGGCCGCACATTCCGCTGCGAGGTGTGTACGTGCACAGTGGCAAGTGCCCACGACTTTAGGCGACACCTGGCGGGCAAGAAGCACAAGAGGAAGCTCCAATCGATCACGGGATAGTACAAGACAATAAAGGCCCTACTGTTACTTCTTTTGCTAAGTGCTCTCGCGGACGACCTAGCTGGCTGACGTTGCGTTTAGACCTTTGAGGACTGCTTGCTACGACTCATAGCGATCTACAACGGACCCCTCGCACTTGCGTCAACCCTAGCTGCACTTGCTGAGATACCACTAGCGCGCTGGGCATAACACAAATGGCGGTACCAGCAGATGAAGACGTAGCAGAAGCAAGAAGGCAGCAAAGAAACGCGCGTACAAGGGCAAGGAGAGCGCAAGAGTCGGAATCTGAAGCTCAAGCACGTCGTGAGGCAGGTCGAGCTCGGGCGAGAATCCGGAGGGGACAACACACCGAATCTGAGGCTCAAGCGCGTCGCCAAACCGCCCGGGAACGTACTGCAGCACGAAGAGCAGCAGAGACTTCTGAGCAGCGCGAAGAGCGTCTTCGTCGAAACAGGGAGAGAACCAGGGCGCGCAGAGCCGGTCAATCACGGACAGAGGGTCCCAGAGAGTCTCCAAAGCTCCGAGCAGCAACGGAACGTGCCAGAGCCTCGAATCGAGCATCTATGCAACGCACGAGACAGGCTGAGAGCACTCCTGACCGCATAACTCGATTGGAGGCATCTCGTGTCTCAATGCAACAGAGAAGAGCTGACGCGACAACCCCAGAGAGACATGAGCGTCAAGACTCAAACCGAAGATCCACAGAAGCAGCTAGAGCGGAAGAAAATACCCCCCTCCGAGATGCACGGCGCGAAGCGGATCGCAATGCGACACGAGGACCTAGAGCCGAGGAAATTACTCCTGCTCGTGAGGCGCGGCGAGACCTTGACCGTCTATCCACCCAACGATCAAGGGATGCACAAGACACACCGACTCGGAATGCCCGGCAACGATCCGACGGCCAGGCTCGAACGGCTTCTCGGCAGCTCTTCCCCCCACTACCCGAATCCTCGCTTTCGTATCGCGATCTCGGCATGGTCCATATTGAGTGTTCGCACTGCAAAGCTCTGCATTTCGTCCAAGAACGCATCGTGAGCAGCTCTGCCGCAAGGCCCATGTTTTCCACATGCTGTGGGAAGGGGAAGCTGTCACTGCCCCTTCTCACCGACCCGCCAGCTCTTCTGCGCTCTCTTCTCATCGATGATACTCCAAGGGCCCGCCGCTTCCGTAAAAACATTCGAGCATACAATTCAGCGCTGTCTATGGCGTCCGTGGTCGCCAAATGGGTGAAAAGAGGGCCCGGTACTTCCAATTTTAACCCCACAATGACGATGCAGGGCGAGATGTACCATTACATGGGTCCCATGATGCCATCCGAGGGGCGGGCGCCTTCCTTTGCTTCCGTTTACATTCACGACACTGACTACGGTACTCAAACGCGCACAAGGCTTGGCGGAGCCTCTACACGACTGGAAGACACACTGTTAATGCAACTGACGCACATGCTGCACGAATGCAACCCCTACGTGCAGACTGTTCTCAGTATGCGAGAATGGGCTCAATCCCCTCAACCCAACACTCCAGCCCCGTACCAGATGGTCATCCATGCCGACCGCAGGCCAAGTCATGAGCACGTGCGCCGGTACAATGGTCCCGAAGCTTCTGAAGTGGCAGCATTGGTCCCTGGAAATGAAGACGGAGAGATTGGGCGAAGAGATATCGTCGTGCGCAGGCGAGGGACTCTGAACAGTAACGGGAACGAAGTGCTGGATCCGATTTCAGTCAGTCATCGTGCATACGATCCGTTGAGTTACGTGCTTTTGTTCCCGAACGGTAGAGATGGATGGTATCCAGAGCTTCGATTCTCCAGTGATGACGACGGCAGACGTACCAAGATTACTCCGATGATGTACTACGGATGGCATTTGTTCGAAAGAGCAGGCGAGTTCAGCACAATCTTGCACGCAGCGCGACTCTTTCAGCAATACTTGGTTGACCAGTTCTGCAAAGTGGAGGCAGAAAGGCTTTCGTATCTCCGCCACAACCAGACACAGCTTCGAGCCGCCGACTACACCTCACTGCGCGACAGCCTAGGAGACTCCGGTCGTGCTGAAGATGAAGCCGATGCCGTGCGTGCGGGACGACTGTTCATTCTCCCTTCCACGTACATTGGAGGTGACCGCTACATGAGGCAGCAGATGCACGACATCATTGCTATATCGAACCAAATTGGCCACCCGGACATCTTCCTCACTATGACATGCAATCCAAGCTGGCCGGAGATCACAAGACCCCTACTGCCGAACCAAACGCCTCAGGACAGACCGGACCTGTGCGCACGTGTGTTTCGTCTGAAAATGAAAGATCTCATTTCCTTGGTCATCAACGAGGAAGTATTCGGAACCGTCGTTGCCCATGTACGAGTCATCGAATTTCAAAAACGCGGTCTTCCCCACGCTCACGTTGTATTTTTCCTAGATGAAGTCTCCAAGAATGATCTGCGTACTCCCGAAAACGTCGACCGCATTATCTCTGCCGAGATCCCGTCTGCCCAAGATCCAGAACTCCAAGAGGTCGTGCTCAAGCATATGATTCACAATCCATGTGGAGAACGCAATCCAACAGCCGTGTGCATGGGCGAGCAGTACTGCAGGAAAGGGTTTCCGAAATCGTTCAAACACGAAACCAGCCAGTCCGACAGTGAGTACTACATCACGTACCGCAGAAGGTCCCCCTCTGCAGGTGGCGTCTCCATCGAGCGACCCTCCCGTGTTGGCCGACGACAGCAATCCGTCGTGGTCGACAACTCCTGGGTCGTTCCCCACAGTCCTCTGCTTCTACGATCATTCGCTTGCCATTTGAATGTGGAACTCTGCGTGTCACGCGTTGGCGGAATCAAGTACCTCTTCAAGTATGTTTGCAAGGGACAAGACCGAGTGACCATGGAAATCACTGCCGAGAACGAGTGCCACGACGAGATCTCCAACTTCCAAGATGCCAGATACGTTTCGGCATCGGAGGCCGCATGGAGGTTATTCTCCTTTGACATTGTAGATCGCAATCCTCCAGTGGTCAGACTTACGGTGCATCTGCCCAACCACCATACAGTATACTTTGAGGAAGGGCGAGAGCAGGAGGCGGCGCTTCGACCAGCATCAGGTACGAAGCTGACCGAGTGGTTTAAAGCCAACGAGAAGTACCCAAGCGCGAGGCATCTTCGGTACCACAAGTTTCCAAGGTACTTTACGTGGAAGACACGCACCAAGTCATGGAGTCCAAGAGCAACCCTGGGAAGACGGAACGCCACCAGCGAAGAGGAAGCCTACGATTTCAGTGGTACAGGTGCCAACGTAGTCGGTCGAATCTACACTGTCAGTCCGAGGGAGGGTGAGCGCTACTTTCTTCGCCTCCTCCTCACACAAGTGCCAGGGGCAACATCCTTCGAGAACTTGCGAAATATCGACGGCGAGCAGTGCACCAGCTTCCGACAAGCTTGCTTACGACTCGGTTTGCTGGCCGACGATGCCGAGTGGAAGCACGCAATCCGAGATTCATTCCGGTCAAGCTTCGTTCCTCTTTCTCATCTGTTTGCTACGATTCTGGCACACTGCCAGCCTTCGGACCCTCTCTCGCTGTGGAACGACCACCTGGACATGTTTCTCACCGATATTCGCAATCGTGCACGCAGACAACCCATTCGAAGACAGCATCTTCGCGATGATCACCACGCCACATCTTACGTACTTCGAGAGGTACAGGAGGCTCTGCAGACCGTGCGATCCGACTGGACGCTCGCAAACTTCGGACTCCCACTGCCCGATGACAGCCTGCCCGCTTTGGAACAGCAAAACGAGATCGAGACCCCCGAAGCACGAGCGCAGCAGTGGGAAGGGCGACTACAGACGTCGTTGCCGCTGTTGAACACAAATCAACGTCATGCCTTTGACGAAATAGTGGGCTCCTTGCTTCTAGGCGTATCCGTCTCTGCATTGCTTCAAGGATCCTTAAGCGCCGTTGCGGGACCTTCTATGCCGACACGAAGTGGTCGTCTCTTCTTCCTCGATGCTCCTGGCGGAACAGGCAAAACATTCGTGCTCAGCGCCATTCAAGACTTCCTTCGTACGCGCCGTAAGCAGGTCATCGCTGTCGCTACGTCTGCTGTTGCTGCTGTGCTGATCGACGGTGGACGCACCGCTCATTCCGTGTTCAAGATTCCCATTCCTGTATCTGCCGAAAGCACGTGCAGCTTCTCCGCAAACTCCGACACAGGCCGTACAATGCAACAAGTCGATCTCATCATATGGGACGAGATCGTCATGTGCCATCGACATTGCATTGAGACTGTCGATCGCTCCCTTCGAGACTTGATGCAAACCGACCGGCCCTTCGGAGGAAAGTTCCTCGTGCTCGCTGGAGACTTTAGACAAATCCTTCCCGTCGTTCCGGGCGGGTCCAGAGGTCAAATCGTGAGTGCGTGCGTCAAGGCTTCCCCGCTGTATCGAGAGTGCCGATTCCTGCGCCTTACCGAGAACATGCGCCTTGCTGCTCTCCGAGCGGACCCTGCAGCAGATGTGGAGGCTCTCAACTTTCCAGAATTCCTCCTCAGCGTCGGGGAAGGCAGACTTCAAGGCGAACAGCGCCCGGAATGGATCTCACTACCACAGTCCGTTGCGTTCGAGCACACCATCCGCAATTTATGCCTCAAGGTCTTCCAAGGCATTCGAGACAATCACGCCGACCCTGCCTGGCTCACCAAGCGCGTTATACTCACCACAAAGAACAGGCCGCTCGAGGAAGTCAACGAGGTCATCGGCAACATGATTCCGGGATCGTATCGAACGTATTTGAGCGCAGACAAGGTCGAGAACGAAGACACCAACGCGCTGATCTATCCCACAGAAATGCCCAACACCTTGACCGCCGGATCTGCTCTACCAGACCACAAGCTCAAGCTCAAGAAAGGCTTCATCGTCATGCTTCTGCGCAATCTCGATCCCGCTACCGGTCACGTCAACGGCGCGCGATATGTCATCGAGAACATGACCAACAACCTGCTCTTTCTACACGTTACCACCGGGTCACACCAAGGCAACAGACTGTGTCTTCCTCGAATGCCCTGCGGACCAGGAGACGACAACTTTCCCATCCCTGGCTTCACCCGTACGCAGTTCCCCATTCGCACGTGCTTCGCCCTTACAACGAACAAAGCGCAAGGCCAATCCTTCGGTGGCCGCATTGGTCTCGACTTACGGGAACACGTGGAGAGAGTGGGACGGGGCCGCCACCAGAGACACGTGTGGGAGGCGGGGTGGGGCCGCAGGGCGGCCTAGCCTGCGGCCAGGCCGTCTCGGTTGACACGTGTCGGGCTAGACTTTTGGTTGCCGCGCTTTTTATTTTCAAACGGGTCTACATGCACTGGCCCGCCCTTCCTCACCTGTCCGCCCCTTTCTGCATGCGACACAAACGACTCCGCCTTCAATCCACCCCTTTTATAGCGACGTCATTTCCACGGACCGTCGCTCGCGGAGGCGCAAGTCGAGAGCCGCGGCGGCGCCTTCCTCTGCCGCGGACGATGCGGTGGACGTGCCTCCGCCCTCCGCGCGCGCGTTAGGCTGGCGGCGCGGGATCCGAATGGTGCAATGCGGGGGCCCAGGAGGAGGATGTGATGGACCATGGGAACGGGAGGGAGAAGGTGATGGACCACGGGAAAGGGGGAGATGATGTACTACTGGAACGGGAGCTACGCGATGCTGCATAAGGGGCAGTTCGGCCGGAGTTGATGTTGTGGGGCATGAAGGTTGTGGGCATCTGGATGTACATAGGATGAGGGGATAGGAGGAAGCGAAGTGGAGGCGCGGTTGTGGTGAGTAGGGATGTTGGGATCGGGGCTGTGCTGGAGGCTGGCTTGGTGGGTTGTGATGACCCTGCTGGAATGCACGGGAAGGTGCTGGGAACGACTGCAGAAGAAATTGGTCAATGGTTGCACGGGCATTTGTTGAGGCTCATCACGACGAACATGCTGCATCTTTGTTCCTCTGCCGGCGCTTTAGTCTTCGGAGAGAATTTCAACTCGATGAGTATAGCATAGAAGAAGACAGCAGGCCAAGGGCGTGAAGAGGTGGGTGCGTGGCGATATCGTTGGGTCCCCGCGGGGGTGTTGGAGGACAGGTCTGTATGAGTATGGCAGTCGATTCGAGGAGTGACAGAGACCGGAAGCGCAGACGGGAAGGTATTGAGAGACAAAAAAGGCGTGCCGCTACTGCTGCGCGAGCGCGCTACGTTTGCTTCGCCAGGACCCACTTCTGCGCCGCGTGCCACCGGCGCGACGACGCCCGCGCGGGGTAGGCCGCCACTCTTCGGCCCGTCGAGTGCCCCGGCGCGGGCATGTGCGAGACGCCCATGCCGGACGGGGAGGCGCGCTACTGGAACGGGGCAGGGGCTAGTGTGAGCTGCTGCTGGATTGCGCGATGTGCGAGAGCGGCGAGGCGGAAAAGGAGGAGGAGGAGTGCGGGGCGACCCTGGTGTACAACGCGAGTGGGCGGGAGGGTATGGACGGATGGGAATGCGTGGACAGGGGGAGGGCGTGGACGGGGGAGGAGCATGGACGGGCGGTGACATGGACGGGCGGTGACATGGACGGGCGTGGTGTTTGCGGCGCGGGAGAGCGTGAGAAACGTGACGATAGTGGTGGCGGGGAAGGATGAAGGCTCCTCCACGCGGACTTGGCTCGGCGCGTGAAGCGCGCACGGAGCCTACTTGTACGTGCTAAAAGTGTTCTATTTCCACACGTGTTATAGTTCACACGTGTGGGAGGTGTGCAATACGAATGTAGTGTACCACGTGGGGGTGCCAATTGCAGCACAAAGCAACAAATGTAATTAGATTTTTCAAAGCTAGCAAACAAATGTTTTCGGACATGTTTTGTAAACTTGTATCTCAATTTTCGAAAGATGTTTTGAAACGTGAATCGATTTTTTGTCGTGTGAAAAGGGCAGTTTTCATAGATGAAATAATTTCCTTACGCATAGCGATTCGAGGCCAGTGGTGGTCCGCTATAGGGACCGACCGGGCCGCTCGCGTGCGGTGCCCTCTTCTTAATTGCACCGGCGGCGAGCGCGCCCGACAGCGAACGGCGTGCCCTCTCCTTAATTGCGCCGGCGGCGCTCGCGCCCGACAGCGAACGGCATGCCTCTCTCTTCCCCACCCACCCACTACCTTCTGCATACGTTCGAACAGCCACTCTCTTAAGTGGATTCTACTTTAGGGGTCCTTGTCTACTTTACGAGCGGTCCTGGCCGAATAAGGTGATTCCTTATCCGCTCAGGCCCACCCTGTCAATAAACAAACACTTTCTGGTTACTAAACATTCTAATTATCGCGCGTCAATTTACGCTCGCGCAAATATAAGACTCGGCGGCAGTGATTGGCGCCGATGAGGTGGGTTGCCAAGTCGTGCGCTGAGGGAAAAAGCCTCTCGCAGATTTCGCAGTAGTGGTCTTCCGCCTCGCGCTGATATCTCGCTTGACGTGCGAGATGCTCCTTGCCGCCTTGATGTTGAAGAAGTTGGTGCGTGCCTATGACTGTGTTGTTGCATACCCTAAGTCAACAGTGGCGTAGGAGCGCGCTTTTTCGCGATGGGAGACGTGACCACGCGATGCAGCGTTCTATTAACGCCTTCCGGTAGTACTAGTAGAATTTGCTTAGTTTCGGTAGAGCGTGCCTTAATTTCATTAAAAATGTTCTCGGCGTTATCCACGTGTAAATTTTATCCTGAACTAGGGGCGTAAATTTCTTCTTCTCCAAGAACCTTGTCCTCCGGCCGGGGTTGGTCCGCCGGGGTCGCTTCGAGCTCGACGAGGTCCAATACGTACATGGAGTCCTCCTCGTCGATATTCCAACTAACCTCAGGCGAGCGGGGTAGAGACCGTTTGGCGAGGCGGGGGTCTTCTATTTCTTCTGTTCGAGCGTGAGGTGCCCGGATTCCTCGGCTGGATGTGAATTTATTACCACTAAGATAGAAATTAGTTAGGCAACTAGATTCCTAATTTAGAGATAGCGAAAAAATAAAGAACCCTCTCTTTTTATATATTTAGTGAGAGTTACCCTTAAAAGGATGAGGGCTATTCCCCTTTATTGATAAAACATACTGCGTTAATATCGAAGAAGAGGGGGGAGACCACTCTCACAGCGATTCCAAAAACGTTGAGCACTTCCAAGATGAGTTGAGGGTTTTTCTTCTGTAAAGAAAACTATTAAGCTTAAAGACTAGACTGTCGCAAAAAATAAGAGAAAAGGGGGAACAATAAGGTTAACCGGCAGTTTTGTTTTTTTACTTCCTTCGGCAGCTAGTCTGCCTCGACTCCCTCTGTATTTATACTACTCCCTTCCTTCTCGATTCTCTCTCTATGTTACGGTTTGCACTATCACAAAATCCATGTAGGAGAGGATGCACCCTTCTTTGACACCTGAAATTATTAAATGCAACCGTTTAGTGCATTTTAATAATTTCGTTGAGATGTATTTATTTTCTACAGTAAAACGTCACCGTCAAATGCTATTTTCCCACAGTTTCGGCCCTCAGCGGCCCTTGCACTTTTGCCGTGAGAGTGTTCGGACCTGTAATGTATGTTTTATCATACTTGAGTTCGAAAGAGTTGCAAAGGTCGAAACATAATTCAACTACTGTACTTAATTTCGTGCTTGTGGTGTGGTGCTTCTAAAGACAAAATACTTCTGTTTCAGTTCGATTGCAATGCTCAAGTACAAAAAGGGTTCCAGTTTAGTACCAAATGAGTGCTAAGTCTCTACTACGGCAGCCGGAGAGCCGGGAAGTATTAGGACGGGAGTTGGCTTCGAATGCCACGAGGGGATTGCATGATTTGTCTGAGAAACTGCAGCGGCGTGGTCGACTGGCGCAGGATTTGAGGATGTGACAGGTAGTGGTCGCGCGAAGGAATGTGCTGCTCCCAAATATAGACCAGATTGTATCGCCCTTCCAGATAGCTCGACGCTCAAAGGTGACGCTCGGCTCTCACACGGCATGTTCACTTTAGCGATCAGGCAAATTGTGCGATTCTCATCCTTGCGTGCCCCCCGTGATTGGTTGGTGCCAGAGGGATGGGTGCGTTCGGGAAGGCGCCCGGAGCTGAGACGGGCTCAGCCCAGACGCCGTTTGAGGAATGTTGGGTGTGGAACGGGAGAAGGGCGGCAAGTTGGGTCCGGTTCGTATCTGGTGAGCATTCGGCGGCTCTTGACCAAGACGTTTCTGTGGTAGTTGTGGTACTGGGGATGGTGACGGTATTTGTAGGTGCAATCGTAAGGAGAGCGGTTGCTGCGAGGAGACTTTATGTGGTACAGGAATGGAGCTGGCGATGGGAGCGTAGGATTGCGGAGCAACAACTTGGGTGGGGATGTCTTGCCCTGCCGTTTGGAGTTGCGTTTTGGGCGGGAACGCAGACTGTGGCTGTGACGTGGTCTGCCGACTCTCGTCTGCGGCGGTAATAGCACTTGGCTGCGCGGCTGCCTCAACTTGTGCCGTAACGGGCGTGGCTGCGACTGTCGTGCTAGAACCGGCATTGGCCGCCACAGGGGGCCGGGCGCCAGTGGGTGCGTGTTGTGAGTTGGGGGTCACGGAAGTCGGTGGCTCCGCAGAGGTAGCAACAGAGTAGCCGACGGGGCCACCGTCTGAGGGATGGTTGACGAGGTCGATAACGGCGTTGCCAGGGGACAAGACAACGGGGGCATCGTCCGCGTCGTAATTGTGTGAGCTCTGATACGCTTCGGCTTGAGCTACTTCGTTTGAGTGATGCGGAAAACGCAAATCGACACCTCCGGCGTGGATATCAATTATAGGTCCCAAGACGTTGGAGACCATGGCTGAGCACTCGATGTGCCACCCCGGACGGCCTGGCCTCCAGGGCGATTCGCACGTGGGCTCGCCGTTCTTGCTCTTCTTCCAAAGAACAAAGTCACCTGGAGCCTTCGTTTGAGATCTAATGCACGCGTCTGCAGCTGTGAGTGCTCCCTCACCCTCTGCGATAAGCGATTGATTGCCGACTGAGCCAGGTTCAAGTTTTCCGTAGTTTTGTCCTGCATCAGTGAAGGCACCCGTGTCAAAGTAAACTGATCCAGCGCTTCGTAGGCGAAGCCATTTTGGATGATTTGCTTAATGTAATCAATTACTTCGGGAATGTACTCAGACGAGTCGCGTGTGAGAAAATCCGGTCGCTTGACGTTCAGGCTATCCATGTCCTCCATGAACTCGGTTTCAATTCATGAGCCAATACCTCAAAAGGTAGATTGTGCTCGGTGGCTCTTTTGTAATCTTGTCATCGATGTCTGTGACATTCATTTGAACGATAAGGTCGTAACCAAAATAATCAATCAAGATACGTGGAACAACATCAAAGCGGACATAATTGGAGGCATGCCCTACATGAGCAGAGTCATACACAGCAGGGTCGCAAATGTACCAAGAGACCCTATTGCCGCCATCGCGTGGTACAAATGGCTCTTTCTGGCCAGTAAAACTGTTGAGAACTCTCAAGCGGCTCTTGGACGGGTTGTCAGGTCCTTGCCATAGATAGTAGCCTTGCTGTTCGGCCATGTTAGGCAAGTGTGAAGAAGGCTGTGCGATGAAACGTCACTGCTTACTGATCTAATCACCTCCCCATCGTTCCACCCTCCCACTTGCCATGTCCACCATCTACGACCAGTTCTCCCCCCACCGCCTTTCCAAATCCGCCTGTCGTGACCACTACGGAACCTTCCTCGCCCTTGGCTCCCGCAGATAGTGTACAGTTAAAAAAGGTAGTGTGTATTTGTAGCGGTGTGTCATCACAAGACCATTGCACAAAGAGATGAGAAAATTGCGCAAATCGTGCTCTTTGCGCACCCACCCCGCTTATGCGAGCTGGTAGAAAACTGGCAGAAAACCAAACAAATCTTGCGGGCGCGAGTCACGAACTACCGTTTGGCAGTCATATAAAAAGGCATGAGTAGATGTCAAAGTAGAGCAAGTCGGGCCGCCCGGGTAAAGCGGTTATTCGGGGCAAGATCAGAAAGCAGGTGATAGGACCGACCCGAGTCGCAGTGAAGACGGAAAATTCTGGTGACGACGAGTAGATTATGTGTGCAATGACATAATTTGGTAGGCCATCGAGTACTCAAACATGGCGTTCGATGAGCAGCGCATGAAGGATGAGCGGCGAGAGGATTCGGCTCTCCTGTCCAATTTGGAAGACGAAGGTGCTGGTGGTGGTCGGCAGGGAGAGAGGGATCGAGTAGACGGGCCACGCGGTGGCTTATCAGCCGAGGAGGGACTGGCAGGATGGGGGGCATTTGAAAAAACTTGCTGGGACGATGGTCGTGATGAGCCTGGGGCACAATTGTTGCGCCATATACGCCTGCTGCGAAGCGCGTTTCGAGCGAGCTCCGAATTCCACCCCCTCCCCTACAAACTCCATCTAAATTATGGACTGAGACGCCAGTTGCGTTCAGATTGAGTGCATTACCACTGTGCTACGCAATGCGATTCCGCATGAAATGCACAATGCACTCATCTCGCACTCCAGGTTACATAGCATTCACGGAGGGCGGTATGAGTGCAGAACTGTCATACACTCATGCCGCCCTCTGGGTGCACTCCAAGTGCCACCAATAGGAAATTGTGTGGCCAACAGTAACATCAATTTGCGTTCACAGTGCACTCAAATATGCTAAAAATCTCAAATTGCACTGTAGGTGCACTCAAAAAATCTAAAACATTTCTTCTACCCTCCTTGAAGGGTACAGTACATAGTAGATAAAATAGAAATGTTTTGCGGGCCATTACCAGGCAGGTTGCTGTCGAAGTATGTTATCGACGAAATTTGGCGATTTGAGCACATGGCGCCGAGGCTTATATCTCTTGTGGTATTCTGTTCTCGTACATGGCATTTTGTGACGTAAGACGTAGTGGAGTCTGCTTTAAATATTGTAGAAGTTGAAACGGCTTTCATTGGCAAAATGGTTCATAAGATAAGGCATTTTTCGGCTCCCTGTATTCTCGGCGCAACTCATCTGTCAAATTATGTTCCGCACTGTTAAATTAGCGCACATTTTTAGCCATGCAGCGCTCTAAAGAGTGCGCAACACAACAAGTGCGTCGCCATATGTGACGGCCCGCAAGGGGCCGAGTATTAGTTTTTCCCAAGTTTTTCGCCAAGACAAGGGGTCTGAAGCACGGCGCATATAGCACTCGAAAGATGATTGGTTATAGTGATTATGAAATATCGATGAATTCTGAGCGATCGCGTGCTATATCCATTTCTATCCTGCGCCAGGAAAGAAACGAATATAGAGATACGTGCTTCGAGATAGCAACCGAAAAAAGCGATTAGCGCACCAGTTGACATGCCAACAGGGGAAAATCTCTAAAATTTCGAAATTTAGCGCACTGGTTGCCTTGCTCTTATGTGGCTCGATTTTTTATTCGTTAACGGAGGATATCCATATCGAGAATGATGCTTATCGGGAGTTCACTATAAGTGATCTCGAGATCAAGGACTATTGCATGCAGTGCATGCCAGCAGTGCGAGGCATGGCTCGATAGATGTGTAACTTCTGTGCCAAGCAGTACTTTATGGAAAACACTATACAGAGGGGGGGTCGCGATATAGTGCTACCCTGTGTCAGTGGGCCGAAAACGGCACTATATCGAAACAGGCACTGTAAGATAATGAGATTTACGGCCTTTTTTGCAGTCACTCCCTTGCGCATCACTGCTCAGAAAGACCGCTCGCAGGACGCCATCACTCATACTTCGCATCTTCACTACAGACTCAAGTCTAATCAAGCATTTCTGTTATTAGTAGCTGCCGAGCCGTCGCATTGACTCCCTCCTTTTTCGCAGCCATAAATGCCAGCCTACACTTTTGCAGATGTCCAATTGCATCATCGACCCTGCCTTTTTCCGCCATAGTCTCTATTCTAGTAAGCAACTGCATAATATCTTGCCGCGGCGGCAGCGGCTCTCGGGCAGTACGTCCATCCAACTGCCTTGCCTCTCTGGAGACCCTTCGTTTTTGGCTCAAAATTCGTGCCACCCCTAGATGGGTAGCACTATATCGGAGCTGGCACTAACAAAGATGGCACTATATCGCGACCCCCCCCTGTAGTGTTAAAATAACATATTTATGAGTGCAGCTACGATTCGTATTACGATTCGTATCAGAATAACCTGCGATATTGTGACTCTAGCATGTCATAAAAAAATTACTTGTAACCGTATCTATGACAGCCGAAATGTTTCAATTTATTTAAAGGCGCAGCGGTGTCCTCGTAGTAATGCAACAACCCTACATTCTACTTATTTGGCAAGGGCCAACGTCTGACCTGCTTACTACAAACCGGGTAAGCAACGCTCTTGAAACTACAGTGATAGTCGTATCTCGATGTTAACATCGTTATGCCTCCTCTCGTCTCAAACTGTAAACTAAGCCTGTTCCTGTTCACATGAACGGGAACAGGCACACAAGCTCGTAGCCAGCTCGCACGAGCATATGAGTCACATGAATCATATGCTCGTGCAATCATAAAAAAAATCGGAATCAGCCCATTTTCCGAACTTCAGGAGCGTATAGGGTGGTTTAGGTCCGTTCAGACTCTGAACTCCAGAGTCCAACGAAGCAATTTCCCTGATGGTCCTAGCTGGCTCCAGCTACAAGTAGAAGTCGAAATTTTGGCCGGTTACACTACTAGGTGAAGTTGATGCTGATATCGGCTAAATACCGCACCTTGCATCGGTTGCATGCGTTACACTGTCCACGTGTAGTTGGTCAGATCTTGGATCAAAATGGTCATGCTATGTGTAGTTGAGCGTTATTCCCGGGACTTGCATTGAAACAATCTGCTCAGGGAGCTATCCAGTGGATATCCAGTGGATAGCTCCCTGAGCAGATTGCTTCAATGCAACACACTGGATAGTATCCAGTGTCGGATGAATAGATTTAGATGCAGCACAAGCACACGAGTATCGTCGTCTTTGTCACTAACTCCATCTACTTTGCGAGGTTGAAAAAGTCTTCCAAACTTCGAACCCTTCAGCCCCACCCACATATCTATAAAAGGCACCTCTCCCTCTCCATCGTTCTCGCCACTCATTCGTATCCCACCGATTATCGCACCATGGCTTTCAAAATCGGCCCTCTCCTCCTGCTCCTTACCGTCCTTTTCTCTTTCCAAACCGCCCACTCGCAGCTTATCTCCAACTTCGACTCATGCACGGCTCTCAACGACTACTACATCGGGGTTGTCGAGCCTCTGGTCGGCCCTAACGGTCTGACCTCGTCAAACGCATACACAAACACCCGCTCTCCCCCGAGAAAGAACGGCAAGTTTTATCCCAAGCGTCCCGGAGGGCCAGCTGGTCTTCCCTTCCGTCGTATACTCCGTGATCCCAAACGTGTCAAGTTCAACAATATCACCGAAGGGATTGACACCGATACTGAAGATGAAGATGCTGATGGGCCTGTTGCGGGCACCGATTTTTCTACCACAAATGTCCAAGTAAGGGGAGTCGATGAACCTGACATTATTAAGACAGATGGAAAGAGAGTCTTCACCATTACCGGTACGACTTTCTCTCATGTCAGGGTACTTGATGACGGCGCATCTGGAAGACGTGTCGGAAGATTGGAACTGCCGACCTATCCGGAAGAAATGCTTATTCAAGGGGATTATATCCTCGTTATTGGCACTGTCTACGAGTACAAACGCCCTGTCTATGTCCGTTACAAAACGGATCCATCCTCTGGCGAATCAGCCACAGTGGTCTATCAAATCAATGTCTCTCGCCCCGAACCCCGTCTCGTCTCCACTCTCTACTTGGAAGGTCGCTACGTCAAGTCCCGAGAGGTCGAGGGTGTCGCTCGATTAGTCCTATCATTCAACCCTCTCGACTCAATCTGGCTCTACTATCCGGGTCGCGGTGCCAAGCGCCACCAGACTCAGAAGTGGAACCGTGAAATCATTCGCTACTCTCGAGCTGGTAATTGGCTGCCCACCTATCGCCTGGAGCAGAACGGCGGCGTTCAAACAGGAGTCTATGCGACCTGTGGAGAGGTGTATTATTCTCCAAAGGTGTTTTCAGGATTCAATCTCCTTACTGTTGTGACCTTGCCTGTTGGAGGTAAGCTTACTCCGGGCAGTTCCGCCACTGTCATGTCTGATGCGGAAACGATATATGCAACCAAGTCGGCTATGTATGTTACTACCAGTGAGTTCCGCTTTGGTGACCTATCTGATGATAATGTCCGCTGGGGTGCCAACTATCGTACCTCGATCCACAAGTTTGGTCTTTCCGACGACGGCGCATCTTACATTGCTAGCGGGGCTGTGACTGGTAGCGTGATCAACCAGTTTGCCATGCATGAATACCAGGGAACGTTTTACATTGCGACCACCGATGGCGCGAGTTGGTGGAGTAACCGAGACTTGACCGAAAGTAAGGTGACGGCATTTGAGCCGAATGAGAAGACTAAAACGTTGAAGAAGGTCGGTGAGGTGGGGAATCTTGGACTTGGGGAGCGGATTTTCTCCGTGAGGTATATCCGAGATACGGCTTACATCGTAACATTCCGGGAGGTTGATCCATTGTATGTTCTCGATTTGTCGAATCCGAAGAAACTGAAGGTGTTGGGAGAACTGAAGATCCCTGGTTTCAGTTCGTACTTGCATCCGGTAGCACCGGGCCGTATTCTGGGTGTTGGACAAGATGCAACAAATACTGGGATGTTGCTGGGCGCCAAGGTCTCATTGTTTGATGTGAGTGACAAGAAGAACCCCAAGGAGCTTTCGGTATGGTCATTGAGGGGTAGTTATTCGAATGCAGAATGGGACCACCGGGCTTTCCTCTACTGGAAGCAGCAAGGCGTGGCTGTGATGCCGATCAGTGTGTACACAGGGAGTCGCACTTTCACTGGAGCAGTTGTGCTGGAGATCTCCGATACTAGGATTAAGGAGCGTGGGCGGGTGACCCACAATATTGAGAGATCGTACACACCAAACATCAGGAGAAACGCCATTATTGGTAGGACAAATCTGTGGTCGATGTCAGATGAAATACTCCAAGTCAATGACATCAATACGTTGAAGAAGGTGAAGGCTCAAGTTAAAATCACGTCGTAAGGTTTTACTGTTGTTTACTGTTAGGTACGATCATCACTGAAAGTTTCATTTGCATCGAAGTAAAAAAAACCTAGGCAAGTACTTTTCTTCAAGCATTGGTTTGCTAAGTTCAGCGGGGCCTTTAGTGCAGGAGTGGGTAGGTTGATGAAACAAGTGAGGCATGATGCGAGCTGAACTTGAACCCCTTTATCTTTTCGCCTACAGATGGCATACTACACACAAGCACGCTTAAAGTTACCCGAGACTTGGGGAATGTTTTTATGTCGGGGATCATTCAGAGCTATTAGAATGACACGTCCGTTGAGAACACGAGCGGAGCAAGTTTGGATTCGTTTTGCTCAATCTCTCTGAGCGGAGAGATCTGCAAAAACACGATATATGCTCATGAGGGGCTTTTCTCCTCTCCATGCTCCGCCAGCGGCATGGTACGCAGGAATCCTGGTTTGTTAAATGCACAGATAATCCTGCGGCAGGATTATCTGTGTATTTAACAAACCATTTAAGAGAGAGTTCAAACTGTCAACTGGAGGAAATCCGGTTTGACATCAGCACCGACGTGACCCCGCCTATCCAAACTTCGGATTCCAAAGGCTTCTCTAGCAATTTGCCGTTGCTGACATGAGCAACGGCAAGTTGCGCCTAAATTCCCTCCCCATTTCCGAAAGCGTACACCTCAGCAGCCTTTCGACTCACCTCTCAAAGCTCTGAGGGCAACACTTATCACCTTCCAGAGAGCAGTCCCGTAGCACTATCCATTCGGAAATGTCCTTTTCCCTCTGTTCCTCTTCGTTAGAATGAACGCTGTCCGTCCTGAAGGGACGTCGCGCTCTTCGAGGCGCTTGCCGCTAAGTATGAATTGATTTACGCAGCTATCTGCGTCCACCCATGAGAACCATGTAAAGTACCAGCGGATCCTCCGCACTATTTTGCCCGCCAAGCAGTGTTGTCATCGCATGACCTCTAAGTGACATTCCTTGCGTCAGCACGTTGGCGGTGTGTGTGTGTGTGGCGTATATTGCGGTGTGCTCCACATGAGGTGGAACTGTGAGTGCGCCATCGAGACGAACGGCTGGCATTAACCTCTCTAGAAGGGCGTTTTGAGGATGGGAAGGAGGGGTGGCGTAGATAGGTGTGCGGGACCAGTGGGGACTTTTCGAGGCTAGGGAACTGGAACTCGACATGCGATGGAAGGGATGGGTGTGTAGTGTGTACGGGGAGAAGGGGAGGGCAGTTTAGGGCGGTGGGGTCGCGCACGACACTGAGGACGGAGGCGGTCTTGTGCATAACCGTGTGCTCACGGTTGAGAGTCCGCCCTCGGCGGGTGTCATTCCCGAAACAGGGCCGCACAATATTCTGTCGTCGATCAGTTCTACGTGCACGAGACTATCCAAATCACATTGGAACGCTGCGACTCCCTAGTCTGCATGTTGAAATCTTGCGTTGGACATACGAAGCATGATCAGATATGTTGGCAAATGCAATTTGCGCAGTTCCCTGCCCAAGGATAGCTGTAGTTTTTGACGTAAACGATGAGCACCTGGCTGTCAACGGCAGCCAACGTGCCCATCACAGCGACACGCATTTGCAGAATGTCCTCGTCAAAGTCAGCAACACTAACGGACCAACATGCAAACGGTACCCATGTGCGGAGACTCTCCTGTTGCACAGGCACACGTCATGCACCGCGCCATTGTGCGAGTGATCAAAAGGTTGAGCAAATGCGCCATGTAGCATTGGTTGGTGGCGAAGACGATGGGTACGCATGGGAGCGCGTTTGCATCTCGATTGTGCAGGCGTGCTCTCCTGGTGCGAAGAGCACCAGCACTGCTAGTGTGTCAGCAGTCGGCCGGCCCACTCCAGGCAAACGCCCTCGAGCCGCACCAAGTAACTTCACACTCTTTGCCATACCCGTACAACTTGACCGTCACGGAGTGCATCCCGCGCAAAGTCAAATGTGAATTGTGGCTGGGTTCCGCACGTCGTCATCATGCCATGAGATATCATCTCTCCAAATGCGAACCAATCGCAGAAGTGGGACTTTTCATAATGATCATCATAAATGGGCGAGTATTCTTCACTCTGCGCAGCAGGCAGTGCCCATCGCAGTTGTTCCATCCCCTTTTGTGCACGTCATTTGGCCAACAAGCGTTTTTTATAACACCGAGCATTACCCTTCTCGGAGGGTCAATTTCGGACATGGTTTAATTCAGGACGCAACACCTGTCGAGCATATACCGTACTGTAGTGGACTGTAGTCGCCAACTTGGCAACCCTCTACGTGTGAAAGACTTTGCCTTGGCCTATCCCCTGCCCTGTTAGGGGTTAGTGGTCATATGTGACCACTAAAAAAGCGTCGATTTTTAATCAAATTTTCAGGAAACGCCACGTCCTGGTAAATGCTGAAGATTCTGTGAGATATTTTTAGGGAAATATTTGCATTTTACTGTAGAGGGAGATTTTATTCTGTAGACCGAGATTTTATTTGAATTTTAGAGAAGCGCACGCGTACGGCCCGGCGGAATCCGGGCCGGACGCGTGGACGCTTCTGGAAGGAATTTCGTAGAAATAAAAGAGAGAGGGTGACGGGCGCTGCGGGGAAGGGGGGACGACACTCGGCGAACCCTCACCACGAACGGCACGCTCCCCAGAACCGCCTCCCCCATTTCACCGACAACATAGTACTCTTGTGGAGGGCCGACGCAGACACAAGTGCGGGCCCTAACCCTGTTACCTACGATGGGTCGAACGGGTCAGATGTTTCCAAGTTTCTGTTCGTATACGAGAACATCATTATGCGCGGCAAGCCTGACGAGGAGAAGGCAGGAGCTATCCTATGCCACCTCGAGGGTGCCGCGTTCGACTATTACTATGAAACGTATAGTCATAATGGGAGTCTGACCGAGGCCGCCAGTAACTGGGACGGTGTGAAGAGCGCCCTGTCTGACCGTTTTACGGAGGCACCGAGGCCAGAAGAAAGCATCCAGAAGGCTATGAGTTGCCGACTGGATGGTAAGAACTTGCTTACTTCGATGGATGAAATGGACAAGCTCTACAGAAGGGCTGGTTTCAACGACGAGGCAAAGTACGGCTTGCTTCGCAATGCCGTAATGGCACATTTGGATGTTGCTCAGTTCGCGATCTATCGTTCTCCGACGACGTACGAAGAACTGATGAAGACCGTGAAGGACTTTGCTGCAGGCCGTGACGCCTTCAAGGCGGCGAAAACTGCTGCGCAGTCCGTTGAACCTGTGACGCCCAAGCGCGTACTGGTGCGTTCTGATGTGGATCCTCGACAGGAAAAGCTGGAGAACAAGGTAGACGCCATCACCAACCAGCTGGCGGAACTGTCACTAATGATGAAGAAACGACAGACGCCAGGGGACAGTGATACGAGTTGGACATGTTCCTATTGCAAGGAACCAGGGCATTCAGCGACTCGTTGTCGTTCCAACCCACACCGTGATACTCGTTGCCCAACGTGTGGGAAGATTGGACACACGACGGAGACTTGCTGGTCCCGCTTTGCTAGAAAGAATGTGGCTCATGCACGTCCTCAAGGTAACGCTGGCGCAGGAAGCGCTTATGGCCCCAAAGCAGGCGGTTCTGCCAACGACGCCGGTGACAAGGCCACCAGAGACTCAAAGCAAGTCACGGTCATAACTGAGACCACCAAGGGAGAATTGGTGGCAGCTACGAAACGCAACGCCGAAGGAGAGGCCTTGCCGAAGCAGTCGAAGAACCGTGAAGAAGTTTCGATCCCGAGGCTGCTGAATCCCACTCCAGTAGCTCCTAGGGGAACTCTCCCCTGGAATGAGTCGCTAAGAGTGCCGAGAGTGAAGCCTGCACGCCAGAAGAAGAAGAATGTTTCAAAGAAGGCGGCACTCCAGGAGCACGTCGGCAAGTATAACGTCGTATCAGAGCTGGCGAATGCGCCGTCTGGTCTAACATTTGGACAACTTGTCCGTGGAGACGCTGAAGGAGCAAGGAAGGAGATGAAGCGCCTTCTATCCAGGAGATTAGGGCGTTCTCGCGGGTTTGCGGGCCACACGGATGTCTTCCCGAGGCGTCTTCGGGTAGTTACTGTTCAAGTTTATGGAACTGATGCTCAAGCACTACTGGATTCGGGTGCGGTGCCGAACATCATGTCGCCGCACCTCATGAGGAGACTTTCTCTGACGCCAGAGAGTACGAAGAAACACATCACTGTGGCAGATGGGAAGAGCTCCCCTTGTGTTGGATCACTGCGCCAGGTCCCCGTCTCGTTTGGGGGACTGGTGAGCATGATGGACTTCCTTGTCGTTACGGGAACACCGTACGACGTCATCGTGGGGATGCCGTCGTTAGAGGAGCTCCAAACGTGCATTGATTTGGGGCAACAGCATGTCCAAGTAACTGTGGGTGCGGAGACGATTCGACTAAGTCTTGAGATGGATGAAAACCATAAGAAGCCTGGATCCGCTACCGACAGTGAGGACTTCACGTCAGACTCGGGGGCCGTGCCGGCTGACTCGACTGACACGGATGAAGACTTCGTCCTTTCGCTGCGTGAAAGGGTGCCGTTTGAACCAGACCTTGCCTGGGCGGGAGCAGTCACTGAGGACGAAGATCCTCATGCTGGACTTCCGGACCTAGCTGAGGAAGGCTCAGAGTACGAGCCGGCAGATGAGAAAGAGAAAAGAGATGAGAAGGAGGAACTTCTCATGTCTAAGCTGAGCCATATCAGCAGAGAGAACGCCGACCGCATAATATGTTCTATCAAGAGTATGGGAATAGCTGCATGGTCTTTGGACGACCTCAGGCCGGCAGATGTCCCTGTGTCACATTCTTTTGAGTTAAATGACGACAGACCCATTTCGCACGCCGTTCGGAGGCTCCCTCCGAGACACAACGCGGTAGTGCGCGAGGAGATCGAGAAGATGCAGAAGGCAGGGATCATTACCCCCTCTGTAGCTCCTTGGTCGTTTCCGGTCGTCATCGCAACGAAGAAGGACGGGAAACCTCGCTTCTGTGTTGACTACCGCGCGCTTAACCGGGTGATGAAGGCCGACAAGTGGCCGTTGCCCAAAATGGAAGAGATATTCGACGACCTTGAAGGAAGCAAAGTGTTCACTACCCTGGACTTGTTCTCGGGTTATTGGCAAGTGCGGATGGCTTCATGGTGCAAAGAACAGACGACGTTTGTCTGTCGGTACGGGACCTTTCAATTTGAAGTGATGCCATTCGGGCTCATGAACGCTCCTTCAACATTTCAAAGGATGATGGATGGCGTATTCAGAGACCTGCCATTCGTCCGAGTATACCTTGATGACGTGGTTATCTTTTCAAAGTCCTTGGACGTCCATGTTGACCATTTAATTGAAGTGTTCGAGCTGATTGCTCGCAGTGGATTGAAGTTGAAGCTTGCGAAGTGTTCCTTCGCGCAATCACAGACCAAGCTATTGGGGCACGTCATGGGAAAGAAGGGGATTGAGGTGGATCCAGAGAAGACATCGATCATTTGGGACACCCCCGAGCCGCGCACCAAGACGGAGTTACGAAGCTTCCTTGGGCTAGCGGGGTATTACCGCCGATTCATCCCTAAGTTCGCAGAAGTCTCTGCATCGTTGCATGCTGCTACTTCTACCAAAGTCGAATTTGAATTTACGGAAGGGATGCGGACCGCCTTCCAGGAGTTGAAGAAGAGGGTGACGACTCCTCCGCTGTTGGCGCTCCCGAAGTTTGACGAACCCTTCGTGGTCGAGACAGATGCATCCAACATGGCAGTGGGAGCAGTTCTGGCTCAGAAGAAGGAAGACAAGAAGGTTCACCCGATACAATACGCCAGCAGGACGATGACGGAGACTGAGAAGAAGTACCCCACCTGTGAGAGAGAAGCGTTAGCGGTGATCTTCGCGCTAAAGAAATTTCGGGTGTATTTGCTCTCAACGCAAAAGTTCAAGTTGATTACGGATCACCAAGCGCTTCAGTATGCGTTCAAAAAGAAGGACATCCACGGTAGACTTGCCCGCTGGTTGGATTTCCTGGCGGAGTACGAATTCGAGATATTGTACCGCCCCGGCTCAAAGAATTGTGCCGCTGACTTTCTCTCGCGTCTACGAAAAGACGATGGCAGGCGCGAGGAGGATGAGGGGGACCTGGTATGTGGTGCCGCTTTTGCGAAAGGAGGTATGCTGGAAGACATGGAACCTCATGTGCGGGACACGTACCGTTATCTCGAAGGAGAAGAGATGGTTGAGCAAGATGCTGCGCAGAGGCGCAGAATCAAGAAGAACTCCAGGCGGTTCCTCGCCTGGAACGGAAGGCTGTTTCGCAGGATGAAGAATGAGATCAGAACAATCCCTTCTCGGGGGACTCGACTGCAGATATTGCGGTCGCTGCATGACGACATTGGCCACTGGGACGCTACAGCTACGAAGCAGTTCGTCCTTGACAGGTACTGGTGGCCGGGAGTTCATGGTGATATCTACGCCTACGTTCGTGGATGCGAAGGCTGCCAAAAGGCTGCGCCCATCCCGACGTACAAGAGCACGGCGGTGATACCAGTCTCTCAGCTCTTTGAGACATTCTCGATAGACTTTGCGGGACCCCTTCCCAAGACGAAGAACGGAAAACGTTACATCCTGATAGCGGTCGAACATCTGACTGGTTGGCCCCTGGCTTGGGCAACCGAGACTGCTACGTCTGCGGAAGTTGTCAAGTTCGTGGAGGAGGAGATCATCCATTCGTTTGGTCCCCCTCGGACCATAGTCTCAGATAACGCAACATGTTTCAGCGCGACAGCGTTGAAGAACTTCATGGTACAACAGGGAATTTCATGGAAACCGGTCCTCGCCTATGCTCCTATGTCCAACGGAAAAGCGGAGCGTATGGTCGGGACCATCAAGCGTTCAATTCGGAAGACTCTGTTGGGACAGGGCGCCGCTAGCCACAAGTGGGAATCAGCGCTGAAGCAGATCCTGTACGGATACCGCCGACGCCGGCTGTCGGACGAGTTCTCCCCGTTTGAGCTGATGTATGGAGTAAAGCCGCCCGCGCAACCCCAGACCGAACTGAACCAAATCCGGTGGGGCGGCGTTGAGGCGCGCAACTTGGAACTGTTAGCGACGCTCGCGCTCCGATCGACGAGGGCGGCTAAACAGTTGGAAAAGAGGAGCAAGAGAATGACGGTTATGTCGCCACGCCAGTTCGACGTACACGATCAAGTCCTGGTTGCCAGAGGAACAGCCTTGGGAGGGCTACGGAAGTGGCCTTTAGGAGAATCGAAGTACTACGGCCCCTGCAGGGTAGTACGGGCAAAGCACCCGCGGTACACACTCGTGTCGCCGGGTTTGCGTTACAGTCGACGGGATATACACGCAAGGCGTTTAATCCCCTTTATTCAGAAACCCGCACATCTTATGTAGATGTGATGCATGGGGGAATTGCCCCATGGACTGGTACGGGGATGACTACGAGGAGTAGGAGGACAGAGACGATGTAGTTGAGAAACTTCGCTGGGATTGGACTCTCTGTGCGTTTTAAAGTCTGTGAGAAGAGTTGTTGAGGGTTACGGAAAGAGTCGAAATGAGACTTCAACGGGAGTCAAGGTTGTCCGATGGAGAGGGGGCAATGTGCATTCTAGCGGAATGAGGAAAGAGGAGGCCGTTCGATCAAGGAACGTCGATGATATAGGAGTTACTGTGACACAAGGGCTGGCATTGTGAGCTGTGAGGGCGGCGGAATGGTCGGAACGACTACAGAAGACGTCTACATGCAGGGCGCGTCGGTGTATATGCGGCTGAGAGACACTGGAACTACGGCAGCGTATGATTCAAATGGATTAGTGCATAATTCATGCGTGAGTTGGTGAATCTCTGACCGCATGCAGCCTTGCATGCGAGCCACAGGTCGTAGGCTTGATCAGTTGATGCGACCGTCACGTAAATGACGAGTTTGTCGAGCCAAAGGGCGATGAAAGCATGCCCAACTTGTTTCTCGATCTGGTTCTGGAAACCTTTCACTGGGAGTCAGGCCTGGGAGTAGCCGTTGAGGATGGCTCAGGCGACGCGGAAACCACGCGGCCTGAGGCAAAGGCGACGCGAGACGAACGCTGGCCGCCTTGCTACCAAGCGCAAGATGTTGGACTTTCCCGCCAGTGGAAGCCCTTGCCGTCTGCCTGGTCCGAGCCATGTCGCACAGAGAGTACCGCCCGAAGGAACACAGACCTCTCGTGCGTGGCTCGGAACGCGGCGCGTTTCAACGAAGTCCCGAAACGGGAACAACGAGAAACGGAGGCTCAGGCGACGCGGAGACCACGCGGCCTGAGGCTCAGACGGCGTGGGATGGTTACCGGCCGGAGGCCCGGGAGACGCGGAGACCACGCGACCCGGGGCTACGGTGACGCTGACCGCGAAAACCACAAGTTCGGGCGACGCGGAGACCACACCGCCCGAAGTTGAGGTTGAAGTGCCGGAGGCAGCGCGAGAAAGAAGCGATGCGGGCGTAGTTGGTGCGGTGGAAGGTGGAGAGACGGTGGCCGGGGGGGGCCAGAGCGGTTACGCAAGGAAGCGGGGCCAGTATATTTACGTGCAACGGCAGCCCCGTGGTCTGCCCTGACGAGGGGGTCATGTGAGATATTTTTAGGGAAATATTTGCATTTTACTGTAGAGGGAGATTTTATTCTGTAGACCGAGATTTTATTTGAATTTTAGAGAAGCGCACCCGTACGGCCCGGCGGAATCCGGGCCGGACGCGTGGACGCTTCTGGAAGGATTTTCGTAGAAATAAAAGAGAGAGGGTGACGGGCGATGGGAGAAGGGGGGACGACACTCGGCGAACCCTCACCAGGAACGGCACGCTCCCCAGAACCGCCTCCCCCATTTCACCGACAACAGATTCAAATGCGAATACTTCAGTGTTCTCGTCGTATTTAAGTAACGAAATCAAGCTAGATGGATTCAGCAACCTCTAAATAGGGTACAAACGACTCGACCAATCATGACACAGCTTTATGCGGGTGGGAGAGGCGTTTGAATAGACTGTAGGCAGCCTGCGCACTTCCCTAGAACGTGTTTCTTCTCTACATTTCGTCATCAGTATCTCCACCGTCCGAGTCTAGAGGCAACTTGCCTCCTTGCACATTGAAGGTGCGACTATCTGGCATAGTATGGAACTCGTAGAAGCAATTCAGCGTGGCGGCAACGCAAAGGAATGTGCGTTCTCCGCATCCAGTGCAGTATGTAAAGATCTTTTGCGATTGGTCCCGAGAGCCACACGTAACACAAGTGCATCGCTCTTTGGCATTTTCCACTAAAGAGGCGATTTGTTGCACGCTAGTGTTTAGTCTGCCAGCGCTCGCTGTCAACTCTGAGCTCCTGCGACGCCGCTTCCTTTTCAAAGCCCGGACGGAACCATTCACAATAGCCTTTGAAGGGGTCGGAGGATCGCCTGCGGGCGGCATGGTACTGCTTGTGTTGGAGGGTCTACTGCTCATCAGAGAATACGCGAGAGCAATGCGGAACTCCCGATACCCCGATCGTTTTGATTACCATTTGCCCGGGTGCTTCGATGCCATTGCCAGGTAGGAATTCGGCAGTGATACATCGCGAAGCCAGAAAAGCACAGGCGGCCAGCTGAGTAGACGTTTGAGGTTCGTGCGATACGCGCTGTGCTGCTGATCAGCTATGTCAACTGCGCCCATGTTCGTGTTGTAATCATTGATATCAGTCGGAATAAGTATCATCTTTTGTCTTCTTGTTTCCAAATAATTCCCTCGGCCTTGCTCCGTTGGTCGAGGTACTGCGGAGCAGGGTCTCAATTTCACAATTCTATGTTCACCACCAACCTCGTGCAACGTGGTGAGCATCTGAACCGCTCCATTGGCAATCCACACCAAGAAAAGAACTTTTCTCACGACTATAGCGCCAAGACTACCCCAATTCATCCTTTTTGTCAGCATGTAGTGCACTGTACCCTATAGCAGGACAGCTGTCCCTACCAGCCAAAATCGCGCCGGACCGCCATCACGTGTACCCTGGGTACGCGTGCACTCCCCCGGTCCCTAGATCGGATCTCCGCCGGTGGACACGTGTAATACCTCTGCCACATCTGGGGCCTACACCCGTATGTTCTAGATACTCTAATTTATAGTGTAATTTTGCTTTGCCATTACGGCGACGGGGACTATGTAGTCAACCGGATAATCAAAGTAAAGAGGCACGAAGCCTCGGGTTTTTTACCTTGGTTTCTGGATTCTAGGTTGTAGCCTCGACTCTGTACTGGCTCGCCCATACCGACCGAGCCATCTACACCCCTAGAATCCCAACTGCCTTCCCCGCCCGCGTCGACCCAACCGCGCGAGCCCTACGTTAACTACTGTGCTGTCCGCTCCGTTAGCTCTGTTTTTCCTTTAATTCTTCCTCTTTATTTCTGACTGTAATTCTACTTTTCTACTGCGCAAGCCGCGCCCGGATCCCGGTTCCGGTCATCCACCGGGTGGTCTCCCGTTATCCCCTTACGCGTCCGAACGCGCGTCCCTCTGCCCACAGACCGCCACACGTGGCTGCAGTGCACGACATTTTGGTCTCCCGACCTGGAAGCAGTCGATATTCTCGTGCATCCGAGTGTCCTCTTCCCTGACCTACTTTCTCTTTTTATCTCTCCTCCCTGCGACTTTCCCTCACGCACTGACCGTTAGGTGTATTCGCCATGGTGACCGGCTCCGAGTTGTCCCATGACACTTGTTCGAGAGACGTCCCAGCGCCCGTCGCAGCGTGGATCACGCGGAACCGTCGCGAAGGCCTCCGTGAGCCGAGAGGTTTTCCCTCATCTTAATCGAGGAGAAACGCAACTCGCACACCGCCAAGATACGCGTGATGATGGACAGCCTTATTGCTTGTAAGATCGCCGCTCAGGCGGAGGTACACTTCCAACAGGGACGTGATCGCCTCGCCGCGTTAGAATGCGTGCTCACTCGAGCGTGCCAGAAGGACATCGGGTCCATCGTCGACGAGACACTCCTTCCTCTACGAGAGGAAGTAACTCGCCTGACGCAGGAAGTCACCGACCTCCGTCGGCGTAACCTCGCCTTGGAATCGGCGCAAATACGACCCCTCCCCGGTAGACAAGACGAGTCGACGGCGTCGAAGCCAAGATCTAACCCGCAGTTACATGCGTTACAACCGTTGGACGAAAATCTACTGTTCGCCGACGTCACCAAATCGGCTCTCACGGCCGCCGGGATCCCGCTCCCCGATCCCCTGACGATGGAGGGACAACGGGGTCCTATTCCGGACCTAGCGGGCGCCCGACGTCCGTCGCCAAGATCGTGCCGCGACAAGAAGGTCAAGACCGAAGGCCGCCGTCACAAGTCCGGCCACGGAAGCCGACCTGACCCGGAGGATTTCTCCCGTTACTCGGGCGGATCCTCGCCCTCCGCTTCAGAGACCGACTCCGATTCGCACTCCGAAGCCGAGGCATTCACGGTACCACTACCGACATTCGGCCCTAAGGCGAAGGGTGTCACGGTGTGGAAACCGACAAACCACGGCTTCCGGGGCGCGTGTAATTACCGAGCTTACCGTCTCGTGAATACAGACCCCACCTTCGATGCAAATGTGTACGCCACGACGCGCAAGCGCGTGCAATATCTCCTCGTCGTAATGGGAGAGTACAAGTTTAACGGGTCCGACCCGATCAAAGTCATCAGCTTCTTGGCTAGGTGTAAGGAGAATTTCGACAACGCAGAAATGTCGGAGGCAATGGCTCTCATTGTAGCATAAACACCCCCAGCGATAGGGGTGTATGCGCAGTTCGACCGAGACCCTTGTCGATCGGGAAGACGGGGGTGAAGCAGGACACCGGCTAACGGCACCGGGCAGCGGGCCCGGGTAGCGTGGTAGAGCGGGAACGGGGAGGACGCCGGTACGCGCGAGCGGTTCGACGCCTCGACGCCCCGGCGCGGTACTGGGTAACGATCCAGTACCGACGGGCGGAGGCGGAGCCGACTCGTGGGCGTACCGCGCGCGTCCTCAACCCGCGCTCGGTGCCGCTCTAAGGTAATTAGCGAGCGTTACCTTAGAATAAGCGGGAAGTCGGACCTTGACGGTCGGTGGGTCACAAGTCCGTGCTTGTCCTCCTCCACCGCCGCCGGTCCCCTCCATATTTAATGTACATAATCACCTATCATAGTAGTACAGTACCGATGTACTGTAGCGACGTACTGTAGTGGTCGGTCGACACTGTAATACTGTCAGCCATCGGGGCTGACAGTACACGTGGGTGCGCGCTCTTCGGTCCCGCGCGTACACGTGTACACGTGCGCCCCCTGTACTTGGGGGTACACGTGGTGGTACTGTAGAGCATCGAGCCCTACAGTAACCGATCCGATTCTGAGTTGATCTAATCTAAAATAAAGCCCCAAGGGGGGTTATACTACACGGCCCCCCCCTTAAGCGGGGACGTCCGCGTCCACGGGTGTTTGTATAGAGAGCCATGTCCGACCGAGTAGCTGCTGCGGTCCGTTCCCTCTGTTCCGTCCGTTCCGTCGATCCCGATCTCCGGTCGGTGTCCTTCGTGTCCCGCCCCGCGCCCCCTTGCGCGCGTCCTGTGAGCGCCTTTAACTCACGACAGAATTCCCGTGTTCTACGCGTTTGCCTTCTCGCGTTCCTTCTGTGATCCAACCTTGTTTCATTCATCGTCCCATCGGCCGCCAACGTGACAACCCTCCTGTCGATAATGTTGGCTACGTCGTACCAATCTGTCTTGGCATCCTCCGATCCGTCTCCGTCGCCATACCCTACCGAGAGTTTACCCCGTGCCGGTCCACTACGAATGGTATGCTGGGTCCGGCCCGGTAAGCGCCTCATGACTCGCAATTATCTTCGCGAGCACGCTCCCCCTTTTTTTTCTCTGGAACAGCTTCCCCGTCCGAGCTCACGGTACCTGCCATCTCCATTTATTTTCGCAATCCGTTCCTTGATGGTCGCTCCCCTTGAATCCTCTTCGAACCGCCCGTAATTGTAAACTCAGGTTCGCCGGTGTCTTTCTTCACCAGCACAATGCCGGTAGAGCTCCATACACCTCCCTCATGAGGTCGCTCGGGGTCCGCTGTGCACCACGAGCCTCACGTCAAAATGTGGGTTCGTGGTGTCTTCTCGCAAGCCAGTCGCTCGTGTCATCGCCATGGTCCCCTGGCACCAGCCCTCCGACAGCATCTCGACTCTCTTGATACATCACGTCCGTACGCCAAGCCATCCGCTGCTGTCCTGTCCCCGTACACGCCGTCTCCTTTATGACTCTCGCACGAGTACGGCCGTCCCACAATTGCCCCCACCTCAATTTGCCGACCCGTGCGACGGGGGGGGGACAAGTGGCATTTCCACTCATGGTACTCGTCGGTCCTTCGGGGGCGTGCCGCTTAATTTCCTTCTCGCGATCGCACGCTGCGGGGGCGCCGTGCCCTCGAACTTTCGCGCACACTGCGTCCCCGTCCCTTCTGGACGCCGGTCGGGGTCTCGCTTTGCGTCCGGACGGATAGGGAGGACCTGGGTGTACTGCACGCCAAAGTGGGGGGAGGACATCCTCCCCTGGGTTCGGGGTCCGTTCGACCACTCTACTTGTCTTGATTACTTCTTACCGCGTATGGTGCGTGGCTCTTCGTTATGCCACACTTACCCGTCCGCTTTCCCCTTCCTGCTTCCCCACATCGACCCTCTTTCTCGTCGGAGCCGGGGGCCTCTTCCGCTAATCCTCCCGCGAGCTCTGGTACGTGGCGTTGGTGTCCTCCCGCTTCCCGTGCAGCGGGGGTCTTCGTGATAACATCGCACACGCACAAGGGGACGACGCGACGTAGCGGTAGGTCGGGGCGTTTCGTGTGGTAGGCGAGTCTGTGGAAGGCCTCTCCATGAGGGGGATAGTGTCGGTGCCGCGCGCGTAGGCGATTCGCGGTTCTGCGCTCACGGCGAGAGCGGCCTGGGGCATGAGCATGCGCCGCTACAGTGCACAGTCCTGTGCCCTTGGTCCAATCACGAAAATAAATCATCAAAAATTAGCCACCAAAAATTCCTCGGCGAATTTTTGGCTAAAATCCCCTCACGAGCGGTGATTGGTGCGCTGTCATCTGCCAGCCAGATTTTTCCAAAAAATTGGAAAGCGATGTCGCCGATGCTCCATCATGCGATGGCGGGCTGCCTCGCGTACAGTACCGCGAGCTGTCCGTGAGGACGGTCGATGTTTTTGATACGAGGTCTACGCTGACGAGGTGGCCGGTGATTCAAAGGGGAAGGAGCGTCGGCACTCCTCTACGATGAGAACTGAAGCGGAGGGGCTTGGGGCTGGACCTACGGAGGTCCATCTTTTTCGTGATTCTTCGGCTACGAAGCACGTGTGGGTTCGGGCGTTTTCCCCTTCTTCCTCTGCCGAATTGCCTTGCCCCGGTCTGCGCCACTCCCTCCATTAACCGGAGGACAGGTGGCTGTCGTTATGCGGACGCACTCACGGCCGCTCGTCTCGGCATCCGTGGCTGGTGCCGCCTCTCATAGCGTATCAGACTTGTCGCTCCTCGTCGTTGACGGTGGGACGCGACAGCGTTGGGTGTTTTCGTAATTGGCGCGTCTCTGTATGCTCGAATCGGCGTGGTTGCGCTTCTGCGACGCGGACGACGGTTTTCTTTCGGACTGTGCTGGGACGATTTCGGGTTCCAACTGTTTTCTTGGTGGGAGTTGCGGCGTTTCCCGCCAAAGATTAAGGTTCCACGAAAAAGAATGGAAGTGAGGGGGTGGTGCGAGTCGGTCGCTTTCGTCAACAAATTCGTTCCTTGCTGCGGCTTTGCAGCTTCTCATTACCGTCCACGGCCCGACTCTCGTACGGGGCGAGCCGTCACGCCGTCTCGCTCAAGGGGGTTGCTGGACTCGCCGCAGAGATCATCGATGGAGACCTCCATTTGCGGATGCGGGGCCGTGTTCCCTCATAACTCCAGATTTCTTTTCTCTTCTCGGGTATTACTCGTTCCGTTGGCTTGTCTCTGTCCGTCCTGACCCTTCGGTACTTACTTTACTCGCATAGATGGAGCCGTATTCCCTTTTCCGTCTTCGTCCGCCACCCCTCGTGAGGCGTCTCCCTCTTTCTCCGAGGCCGGCTCTCTCTCTGTACGCTATCTCGGGGAGGCCGTATCCAACCCCTTATTTCGACAGTCACTCTCTCTAGTGCGGGATACGCCCTCGCGACGGTTGGGGGCATCTCCGCGAAAAGCGTAGGTGACGAGATCCTCTCGCCAGTCGTGCCGCGAGGGGACATCGCGTGCCCTTCGTCTGGGGCAAGAGCACAGGGCCTTTCGGGAAGACCCCCGTCGAAGTCCCGCACAGCGGCGTGTTGTCCGTTGAGTATGTGAACTCCGTTGTTTTCGAGGTGCAGACCCCGAAGCGGGTACCCGGCTCGACGTGGTCGGCCACGGAACCGTCTTTATCCGTGGTCGCACTCTACGTCGCGACTACGACGCGTCGTGCGGAGTGCACGCGGTGGCGTAATCACGCCCTTGCGGCGAACAGTCGCATCGGTTGCGCAACCTACTGTGCCCCTCCACTTCGGTAGCGAGGGCTCGAAAGCGCGTGAGTGACTCGCGCTCGTCCCTTCCTCAGCCGTGGCCATACCGGGCGTCGTCGCTTGCAGGAGGGTGGCTCGGGCCACTCGCTTAACCGATGTGCCGCGGTCCGCGTGAGGAGGGGACCAGGAGGGAAGGCCGATCGGTCGGCTTGTGGCGCGTCGGGCTTTCGAGTCACCCGGTCGATGCGGGCGTACGCTTCAACCTCCCGCCGGCCTCCCTTTCCGGTCAGGGGGCGGACGTGTGTACCTCCTGCTGGTACCCGTTGTACCCCCGTGCAGCGCCGTGGATTGGGACTTTTTCTCGTAATACACGTGTACTGCGACCTTTTTCCGTCCGCCGCGCAATCAGAAAATCATCCCAAAAATTGTCATAATTTCCCGCGAAAACAATTTCTGCCAAAAAATCAGAGCACGGTTCCTGATTGGTGCGCTGTCGTCTGAGGAAGAAATCTTCCCAAAATTAAATCATGGCATGCGCCGTGATTAGCGACAAAAAGTTCTAATTGGGGCTGACAGTACACGTGTGTGCGCATATATTGGTGCCCCTCCGACCGAGTTGCTCTCGCGCTTACGCCCCTTCCCTAAATATCCTGGCGATTGTTGAGGCGAACGCAGCCTCACTCGCCTGCTCATCTGAAAACGCCTTTTGCGCGTTTCCTCGCGCACGATCCCTATCGATAGGGTCATGACCACGTCGTCCGTCGGGTTATCGGACCCTGATGCGGACTGAGGCCTTGAAGTGAGCCTCAACCTTCTCGGATATTCCGAGACACAAGTGACGAGCATTCTGGTCGCTTACTCTGCCCACCGACGGCTCTCGTGATTCCACCGCTGATCGCCTCGTTCGTCGTGCGCCCCTCCTCGCCGTGGTTGCTGGGCTTAACGGATCGTCCGGCAATCCTGTTCGGGGGGGGGTCGTTCGACTTTTCCGATCCGAACGGGGTTTTGCGGTCCTCGTAAGTCGGTCATTACGAGGGCCCAACATTTTTTTCAGGCAGTTAGTACTGTCCTGTTCTTATGTCTCGCGTTCTTGACGTCCGAGAAGTCAAGACGACTTGACTTGAGCGCGTCCCCGGCTGTGACCCTCCGATAGGGTCCGACGACTTCCTTCGCTTCCACTTTTAGTCTGTTCGTGCAGGCTGCGGTTAATCCGCGAAGGAGCGGTTGAGGGCCCCCCCCTTAAGCGTGAACGTCCGCGTTCACGGTTTGGGTGAGGTCTCTGCCGGTACGTCTCCGGAGGCGTTGGGCGTAACGAGACACCAACTCCTCCGGGACATGAGTCCGCGCAGTCCAAGTGGGTGTGTCGTAATCCGCCCACTTGATGAGGAACTCCGTAGTTCCGTCTCCCATGACTCGATGTCTCAGTAGCCGTTCGACGGCATACTGCGTTCCCGCGGTGACCTTATCGGCGAGGTCCCGTGGGGTCGTCGTACTTGCTCGTGGCGCGTCTATCGAAGACGGCGCGTACACGCAGCGGTCGGCGGAGACTCGCTCGGTGACCCCATCACGATCGATCATGATGGTTCGGCGGTCATTGGCGAGCACGCAGTAGGGTCCGACAGCGAGCGAGGCGAGCTTGTTCGACGTCTTAGCCCCATCGGTGGGGTTGAGATATACGTATTCTCCGGGACGGAGCCCGGAATTAATACGTCGTATGCGCTTATCGAAGTCGCGCTTGTAGCGAGCCTGCGTCCGACGCAGGCTCCCGTAGGCCTTTTGGATAGTCGAGTCCAATGTCTTGAGGAACTCGGCACGTTGGTTCCCCCTATCGGAAGGGGGCGCGTCGCCGTCCGCCCGTCGGAGAGAGAACTCCGGCGGTGGCCTGCTGAGCACGAGCTCAAACGGCGTGGTGCGTGTGGTGCGATGTACGTGGGAGTTGTACGCGTACGTAAGCGGCCCCACGTACACATCCCAGTCGTCCTGGTGTTCACCCACGTAGTTCCGCAGCATCGAGGCGATTGTTCGGTTATATCGCTCGACTTGCCCGTTCGTCTGGGGATGGTACGCCGAAGTGTACAAATTCGTTATCCCCAGAACGCGGCACGTGCTGTGGAAGAACTTGGCGTTAAACTGCGGTCCGTTATCGGACAGCAACGTGCGCGGGACGCCGTACTTAAACACCCACGATTCGCAGAACGCAACTGCGACCGTGTATGCGGTTATCGTGCGGAGCGCAACAACTTGTGTCAGCTTACTGAAGCGGTCCGTAATCACGAGCAGGAATCGTTTGCCTGTCTTCGTCTTGGGGAGCGGCCCCAAGATGTCGATTGCGAGGCTCTCGAGGGGCCTCGTAGCTGGAAACAACCTCAATCGGTTGAGATGTTTCCTCAGCTTGACCCGGTTCATCGCGCAGGTTCGACACCCTCGCACCGTGGCTGCTACGTCTGCAGCCAGGTGGGGCCAGTAGTACTCGCGTCGGAGTGCGTAGTACATACGGTTCTGGCCCGGGTGCCCTGCGATGGCTGGGTTGTGGCACAAGCGAAGGAGCCTGGCGCGAAGCGTCCGAGGTACCACCACCTGAACGATATCAGGGTCGAAGGGGTGTCTCCGTTTGAGCACCCCTTGGTGGTCCTCGAAGAACGCGGAGTCCCGGGACTCTGACTGTCGTGCCAAAACGGTTTGGCAGAAGTCATCCACGCGTTGCTCCTCGACTATCTCCTCTATCGTAAGAGGGGCCGGAAGGTCGTCCTGCGGTGGGGCGACCGTGGCATCGAGCACGCCAGCCTCGGGGTCTTCGGCGCGCTGGATGTCGGCGGCGTCGAACTCGTCGTTCTCCTCCCAAAACGAATTGGGTCCTTGGAGAGCGGGGGCTTCGTCGTCGCCCCTCGGTTCGTCGCGCGTCCGTGCGCGCGACCTTGTTCGGGCTTCGGCTTGGTTCCGTGTCGTTACGAAGACATGGACGGCCTGATGATCACAACTGGCGGTACAAGAGTGGTCCGCGAGCTCGTTCGATACGTCTCGAACTGTCGTGCCCCCGTCGAAAGTGGGGATGTCGTCATCCACCTCGACGGTGGGGCGAGGGTCATCGGCGACCTTCGGCGACACGAGTCGTGACAGGGCATCGGGCACCTGATGCACGCGTCCGGGGCGGTACTGAATGGTGAAATCGTATTCAGCCAGACGTAGCCGCCACCGGGTGAGTCTTCCGGAACTCTCGGTGAGTGACATGAGCCATCGGAGGGCGTCATGGTCCGT
>NW_005179192.1:0-37844 GCF_000350225.1 Chondrus crispus
CCCTTCGTCGTCTCTCTCCCTCTCTTGCCCCACAAAAATGACTACTCCCTCGCTGCCTTTCCTTTCGCTTCCCTTAACGACAGCCCCGCGCTCCCCTCGCCCCGACTCCTGCCATCCGGTGCCGTCTTCATTTCCCTTCGGTAACTGGATCCCCCGCGCTTTCGCTTCCCTACAGGAGCACGCGTGTCCTTCAGTTCCGGTTCATGGACCCGTTGTCCACGTCTCTACGTGTTTCTAAGTCATTCCTCAACATCCAAGAGAGGGAGAGAGACGGCGAAGGGAGTAGGCAAGGGGGGGTCAGAGACAGCCGAGCCCCCTCGGGGAAGTAGTACCTAATAGCCAACCCTCGGAGATAGACAAGAGGGGGGGCAGACGCAGCAATAAAGGAAATTGAGGGAGGATTCCCATTCAACAGGTTGCTCGGTGCCAGGCGGTTGAGATAATCGCAGCATTACAAGCTTGTAAGTAATCGCGGCACTGCGCGATCAGGCCGCTGTCGACTATCATAAGCAAGGAACAAGGGGCGCATTGTTGTGCTCAAGTTTTATGTTTACAAGGATAACGTTTTGACAAACAGTATTGGGTCGCAATGGATGGGAACCGAGAAGAATTCCCATTGTCAAGCCCGGTGACAGGTGAGGTCACGGGTATGTCTGACCCAACCACGGCGGCAACTTCAAGGTCAGTGGCAATGGGTGCCGCTGGCGCTGTCCAGGCCCAGATGGTTGCCGGAGATGAATTGGAAGTCTTTGGAAGTGAGATGGGATCCAGGGTGCTTCAAGCTCTATCAAGCTTGCGGGAAGTCATGCAAATCATGGTAGAGTCTATGGATCGGAACACCAAGACAGTCATCATGGTGGGAAATGCTGTGACCGATGCCTCTAAGGCGATGCCGGTCCCTGCTGAAAGCATCTCGAGAAGTTCGGCTGCCTTCCCCTGTGGTTCGCCTGCAGCTAGACCGGTTAGTGAACCAGGTATTCGACGATACCAGGAGCCTGGTGCGGGGCAAAAGGTAGGACCCGAGTACAAGGTGGGTGCTGGAGATTCGATGGAAACACAGTCCCACACCGCTAAGCAGGAATTCTACCAGCCGCAAAAAGCGTACAAAATTTATAGCAGATCGCTGGACCCGGTCCGGGTTTCAAAACCTGGAGACGCGCACTTTTTCGCAGCCCGGAGAGCCTGGAAACGCATTTGCCAGGACTTTCCGGTCCGCCCCGGATACCACCGTCGCCTGCTGGCATGTGCCTTTTCTGGCACAGCGCCTGCTGTTTTTGAGAATATCGCCTCGGCTTACCTCGATTCGGACGCTGATGGCCTCTGGGTGCTCTTGCAAGGACGACTGTGTAATGAGGCCCATCAGAGAAGCCTTCGAGTCATGTTCGATACGATGCAGTGGAACGAAGGCCATGAGGAAGTCAGTCAGTTTGGGCATCGCTTGCGAGCTGCGGCGGTAGCCCTACCAGAACACGTGTCAGACGAGAGGTTCCTCGATCGCTTCGTACAGTCTCTGGGCGAGAGGCTCCGGGACCACGCCCTCGCCATACACGGGACTTTTGATGAGGTTGTGAGCAGGGTCTCGATGATGGGAAACGCGAAGTCGAGTGGAATTGGCGAGCCCAGATTGAGACCAGAGCGCGTACGCGCGATAGAGAACGGTGAATGTCGCAAAGGAGGGACCCAGGCGAAGTCCGCCGAGTCACCAACCGTACAAACTCCCGCCACAGTAGATGAGCGATTCGCCTCCGCAACATGCTACTACTGCGGTCTGAAGGGCCACTTGGCCCGCACTTGCGAAAAGAAGGGCCGTGAAAGGGGCTCAAAAAGTCTAGACGTGACAGGGGAAGGGAAGAGGGAAGGGGACATGGTCAGCGCCCCTTCCAAGACACGAAACTACACCGTGAACATTATTTAGTCCGGGGGAAAAATTAGTGCGGGAACTGAATTAGTGGAGCCTCCACTATTTTCGTTCTGAGCCTTTCGGTCAAGAACAAAATAGTAGAGACTGTTCTAATTAATGGCCGCACATAAATTACTGTCGCTCAGAACACATATGTTATATTAAATTTGAGACCCTACTGAATTAATCTGAGCAGCTGTTCCATTTTCCTCCCCTATATCATCTGCAACGTCCTCGGCGCTGTCATCGCCATCCGCATTGGGGTCCTTTCCCTCAAAATATTCGCGATGCCGGGCAACTATGTTCTGCAGATGCGGAAACAATTGTTTCTCATGCCACTGCCCATTTAAATCAAGCGACAAACCACATCTTATCATGGCTTTCCTCGCGTACCGGATCCCGTTTTTGTCCATCATATTATTAACCTCGCGAACCACGCAAGCCGCGAGACGAAGAAAAAAGTTTTTTCCAGGGTTAGGTAATTTTCCAGACTCCAACGTTCCTTTCTTCCATGCTTGACTTCCCAAAAGCTCGACCTTTTTCTCATCCCAAAGTGCCCGCCATCTCTGCTTAATTTTCTGAATTATGAAGCTATCTGCGGGTTGACACAAATGTGTCGAGTTTGCAGGCAAAAAATGGAGCCTTGAATTAATAGCATTAAGTTTCTCCATCTGCTCAAAATTTGAGTTATGACCTGAGCAATTATCCAAAAAATTGTGCGCTGCCTCCCGTATGTGTCCCGTTTTACGGCACGGGGCTCAGTCAGCCACTGCACAAAGACCTGCTGATCCATCCATCCCTTTGGGCTTGTACGATATGATACCCCCGGTACGTCATCCGGCACACCCCTTATTGGGTAACTTCTCGTCGCATTTTGGAACACCATAAACGGAGCTTCTATTGACGCATTCCTCCCGCCAGTAATCCTTACCACCATAGTCATACCGACCCCTCCAGATGACACATCTGCATACCTCACGTCCTGTGTACCAATCACACTCAAAGTTTTCCCATCATCCATATTGACCACAAAATGGGTCTCGTCCATATTCTCCAGCATATCCTCCTCCAACGACCCGTTTCTGAACCCCCGACAAACCTGTCCAAGGTGGTAGGCTACTTCGCGCTCAATGAGCATTTCCTTAACTGGGCTCACCAAAAGCTTTCCACATTGCCTCCTGCTGATGATCTCAAAGCGATCCATAAAGCTCTGAACCCATCGCTTTGTAATTTTACAGACCAAATCTGATGCGACCCTACCCACAAAGTCAACACCATATTCCCCGTCTGGGTCTCGAATTATTCGCTTGCAGAGAGCTCCAATTATACCAGCATTAAACTTTAAGCCGGCTTTAGAAAGGCGTTCAAACTCTTTCATGAGTACAACTTGTACATTTCGAGCCCATGCCTCCTGCTTTCTGCCTCTCCCCTTAGAGGCCTTGACGCGCACAACCTTTCGTCCACCTGTCGGTCTACCCCCCGCAACACGTCGCCGCTTCACGCGATGGCTTACTACACGAACCTCTTCGTCAGCACTCGACAAAATGTTACTCCTCGCTTTAAACCAACGAGAAGCTTTCGAAAAGTTGGCCTTCTCTTTCCCCCGAAAAAGCGAGGGGAACTTTTTGATAGCTTTAGTGGCTATCAGCTTCCCGGAACCACTGGCTTCGGCCTCAGCCACCATCCACCGAACAACATGAACACGCTCTTGAATAGTGGATACTTGCTGTAGGCCTCTTTTTCTGTTTCCTTTGGGGCATGGCTGTGCAGAAGCAGCTTCAGGGACAGACGGTTGAGGAGTAAAAAGGGAGGAGGATGACGAGGAATCGTAGTCGAGATGAAGGCTGGTGTTGCTATTGTGCGATGATTGAGCGTTTTGGATGGCTGCGACAATCGGAGAAGGGGAAGGGACATTCATGGTGAAGATAAGTTGGTTGAGGTGATGGATACAGTTCTTCATGAACTGTTTGCTTTAATACACATGCTAAGCGGATGGCATAGCTGCTTAGAATTAACATAGTTTGAAACTGGATGCATTGTTGCTTTCAGAGTGTTTCGCAACGTTACCAGAGTTTTGTATACCGTTGACTACAAACGGTTAACGTTGTGCAGAGGCGGGGACGTTTTTTGGTAACGGGTCGACCTGGAGCCGCAACTGACCATTTTGTGCTGTAAAAATCGGCACTATTTTTTCCAATTTCTGTCAATCAGGCTTTTACTAATTTATGTGGGTACCTGAATAGTGCGGATACCGAAATAGTGGGGGCCGTGCTAATTTGTGTTCACGAGGCTCAGATAGGACCCTAAAAATTAGTGGGGGCCGGACTAATTAACGTTCACGGGTGTAGTGACTGGCCGTCCCCACCAGGCAGGATCAGATGAACACGTGTGCCGCTGCGAAGGAAGTCGTGCAGACGTTGACGACGACATCGTGGTCCAGCTGTGTGCAGGAGGGGACAGTGTATGGGTACCCTTGGATACAGGGGCAAGGTCGATTTGGGTTGATCGACCTTGATATGAGGGAGTCGGAGGCACATGGTTGCCGACCGAGGAGACGGCGACGGCAGCAGACGGGCACCATATCTCCGTCTGCGGCAACGGAGAGCTCAAATTCAAGCTCTGCGGCACTACGTTCGTCGAACCAGTAAGGGTAGCTGGGAACCTCCCCAGAAAGGTTCTGATTGGTAGTCGGTTTTGGCGTCGCTATGGTTTGGTCTTAAATCTGTCATCTCTACGAGCTGAGATATGGGTTGAGGGAAGGCCCATTCGCGGAAAGGTGACGAAGACGCGGACGAACAAAACCGGCCCGGAACTGATGGCAGCAATATCCCACGCAGACGTCGACACTACAATTTTGGACATGGAACTGCAGTTCCACCCGAAGAAAGCCGTCCGAGAAAGGCTACGTGAGGTACTGTGGAAGCACGGCGCGGTGTTTAAGGGACTTGGCCGAATCAAGGGCGTGCAGCATAGAATTCAACTCGTAGAGGGTGCCATTCCCGTTTGCTGCCCCATAAGAAGACGTTCTCCTCGGGAAGAAGAGGTGGAGCGAGCAGAGATGCAGAAACTACTCAAGAGAGGAGTCGTGGAGCCGGCTTCATCGCCTTGGGCCGCCTGTAATGTTTTTGTGAAAAAGAAGGACGGCACTCTGCGTGTAACTTCAGACTTTAGAGAGCTTAATGCGTTAACAGTCACTGATTCGTATCCCATGGAGGATGTACGCGCCACCCTGGACTGCATGGCAACGAAGAGCATTTTTTCTACCTTTGATCTTAAGGACCGATTTTTCCAGATCGAGCTCGAAGAGAGCTCTCGCGATTTGACAGCTATCCGAACAGTTGTCGGATTGCTTCGGTACATCCGCCTCCCGCAAGGCATGAAGAACTCGCCCGCTGTGTTCCAGCGAATCGTTAACCTCATCCTGGGGGGCAGGAAGGGTCTTGACATCTGGGCGTTTATGGATGAGTCTGGGTACTGACACTGTGGAAAAACATCTCCAGTCCGTGGACTCGGCACTGAAGACTTTCTACGACGCGGGAGCAAGACTAATGCTATCGAAATGCCAATTTGGCGTTCGTGAGGGCGAGATATTGGGTCACAAGATCGACAACAGCGGCATTCGGCCGTCGGACACGCATGTGGCGGCGATTTGGCAGCTCATCGAGCCAGGCGGAGGGGAGGAGCTCATGCGGTTCCTTGGATTGATGAACTTCTTCTCTGACTTTATCGACCATTTCTCGGAGATTGCAAAACCTCTACACGAGGTGCTGGTCGGGACCGGTTTCAACCAAAAAAGAAGAGAGGCCAGAGATTGGTCATTCTGGACTGGGACCGCCGTTGGGGGGAACGGCAGAGAAGGGCATGGACAGACCTGAAGGAGGTCTTGAATGACCCGGAGTTCCTCACAGCACCAAGACGAGGCGCAAGCAAGAAGCTGATGACCGACGCCAGTGCGTACGGTCTCGGCGGCGTTCTGCTGCAGATGGGAAAAGACGAAACGTGGCATCCTGTGGCGTTTACGAGCAGAAAGCTCACTGACGCCGAAAGGAAGTTTACAGTAACTGAGAAGAAGTGTCTTGCAGTTGTTCACAGTTTACGCAAATGGTGCTTCTACCTACATGGGGAGACGGACGTGGTCGTGGTAACGGATCATTGTTCGCTGAAGTGGCTCATGAGCCTCAAGGATCTACGGGGAAGATTGGCGAGGTGGATGGTGGACATTCAAGATTTCACCTTCACAGTCCAACATGCCCCAGGCGGGGATCTTGTTGTGCCCGACACCTAACGTAGGGACTCCGTCGAGAAGCCTCTCTGCGCGCGCTGTTACAAGATCATTGAGGAACGGCCACCCGAAGGGAGAAGAACCGAGGCTATCTGCGAACTAGTAGACTTGTCAGGCTTCGGCGGTGGCCCTACCGCGGGAGAATTTCGTGCAGCACAGCGTCATGAATTCGGGGACATCGAAGAGTTCGCACGCAAGAAGAGAGGCGCTGGATATTTCGTGGATGAAAAGGGGATTCTGCGCCGTACTAGGGCGACACGGGAGGTCATTGTGGTACCGGAGGTGCTGGTGGATGCAGTGCTGGACGCGCTGCATGGGTCAAAGCTCAGCGGGCACTACGGGGTGAGCCGGACCACGGATCGACTTTGCCGTTCATTTTGGTGGCCTGGTTGGAGGCAGAATGTGGAAAAGCGATTGCGATGCTGCGTGGCATGCACCGCCACAAAGGCTGCCCAGCCCGCAAAGCACGCCAAGATGGTAGTGTATCATCCGCAAAGGAGGTTCCAGCAAGTCGCAGTCGACGTCCAGTCCGTCACACCGAGAACTGCAGCCGGGAGTGCAAACATTTTAGTGATCATTGATACTTTCACGCGCTTCGCTCGTGCGATTCCTATACCGGATGAACGTGCTGACACCGTCGCCAAGCGGATACTTGACGAATGGGTGTCAATTTTCGGTCCTATGGAGAGTCTTTTGTCAGATCGGGGGCCGAATTTCATCGGGACTGTAGTCAAGAAGATGGCGGAGCAACTCGGTGTGAGACGTGTGAAGACCTCACCTCTCCACCCACAAGCAAACGGCTGTGTGGAGAGGTGGAATAGGACTTTGATGCAGGACGTTGCCTGCCTCATGAGCGCCGGGAGCGAGGATTGGGATCCGCACGTTGCCCTAGCATGCTTCCGGTACAATACAGGCGTGTGCGAGGCTACTGCTTTGAATCCATATGAGGCAATGTTCGGCATCCCTGCGTTTATGCCTTGGGGTCCTGAGGAAGCCAGCCGCGTTCGAGGAGAGCCGTATGACCTGGGAAATCATCTCGAAGCACTACACGACAGATTGCTGTCACGCGGAATGAAGTCAAGGGAAGCCGCTGCGCAGGGATATTGTAGTATAACGACCGGCGAGCGCGCGGGGAGGTTATTAACCGTGCGGCCGTGCACGGTGCACACGTGGGCGGGTGTGCCCACGTGCAGGAAGCGTGCGTGTTGACCGACCGGCCGTGGTGTGGCGCACGTGTACAGTAGCACACGTGTCGTCCGTGCGGTAGTCTACGCGTGTTACGTGTGCACGTTAGCACACGTGTCGTCCGTGCGGTAGTCTGTAAGCAACACGCGTGTACAGTAGTGCACACGTGCAGCAGCGTCCGTGCGGTAGTAGTAATTATGGCGCTAGCTTTTTAATTGTGTACAGTACCCGGCACGCACTAGGCGGCAGGTACTGTACTACTGTTTACTGGGACAGGTACCCGAGGCGTCCCTCTGAGGGGTTAAGACCTGACACCCGTCCCCACCAGTAAACTGGGGCAAGCTCGCCCCCGTCCCTTTCACGCCTATATACGTCCGTTTCGGTTGTCTATCGCGCGCGCTGGCTTCTAACCCGTTACCGGTCGCTCCCGTTCACGCACCACGGAGCGACTGCCCGTAACCGGCCAGTGAGCCACTCCCTTTTCGCGAGCTTGTCCGATCGGTTCAATTAGCGCGTCGCGTCCACGCCGCGTGCTCCCTCGCTAAAGCCTCCGCCTCTCACCCAACCCAGGCCGGAGAGGAGTTATCCCACAGATATGACAAAGAGGTGAGGGACCTGGGATTTGTTGTCGGAGACCGGGTTCTGGTGTGGTCTCCAGAACTCGCCAGCAAAGAAGGTAACAAAATCATCCGACCCTGGCTGGGACCGTACCGCGTTGACGAAGTCCTGTCTCCCGTGAGCTTCCTCCTGAAGTCAGAGTTGGGGAAGAAGGTCGCTCGCGTCCACCCGAACCGGATGCAGAAGATTGCTGCCGGCGCGACTCAGACCTGCGATGCGAGGAATGGCGTGTTTCCGGATGGATTGAGACTACTCGAGCGCATGAAGGATTGGAAAGAATTTGGGGAGCCCCGAACTGGGAAGAGGCAAAGGCTGTTCAAGGTTCGTATCGCCGGCAGGAAGTCCCCAGGCTGGACAAAGGAGGAAGACATACCAAACATAATTGTGCAGATGTTTGATCGCAGGGAAAGAAAATCGCGGAGCAATCCCGGGGAATGAGCAGAGGCGAAGGAAAAGGGACGGATGTTGAGAAATGACTTAGAAACACGTAGAGACGTGGACAACGGGTCCATGAACCGAAACTGAAGGACACGCGTGCTCCTGTAGGGAAGCGAAAGCGCGGGGGATCCAGTTCCCGAAGGGAAATGAAGACGGCACCGGATGGCAGGAGTCGGGGCGAGGGGAGCGCGGGGCTGTCGTTAAGGGAAGCGAAAGGAAAGGCAGCGAGGGAGTAGTCATTTTTGTGGGGCAAGAGAGGGAGAGAGACGACGAAGGGAGTAGGCAAGGGGGGGTCAGAGACAGCCGAGCCCCCTCGGGGAAGCAAAGGGTATCAAAAATATATTTAAATATATTTTTTCGAAACGAGACTGAGAATAAGTTATTTTTTCGTAGCAAGAAAAGAATAAGTTATTTTTTTCGAAGCAAAAAAAGAACAAGTTATTTAAATTATTCAGAATAATTCATTGTATTACTTTATTCACTTCTGCAATGCCCCAAAGGTCTGAATTGACATTCAGAAACATCTGTGACTCGAAATTGGTTGGCAGTATGCTCTGTCGGCGATCAGTTAAGGCGTAGCCGGCCTGAGAGAATAGCCTCTCACAAATATTGGAGGTCGGGAGGAGGAAGCACAGGTCTAAATATTGGCTAATTGAGCCATTCTGGCTTATTCTTCTTCGTTTAAAAGCACGATCAGCAAGCGATGTGCCAGACATGTCTGGCATGTCGACATCGTCATTCACATTAGTCCTGAGGTGTTCTACTGCTCTCTCCTCATCGACCGATAGATCCATAGTCAACTTCTGAAGCACTTTCACCACGGCCCGTTCAAATAAATGATGGTAGACAATACTGGCGTCTTGAGCCAGTCTCGATCGGGTTTCCGGATACGAATCTAATACAGTATCAAACAGATGACGAGCGTTAGTCATTGTTAAATCATCCCTTTGCAACGACTTTGTGACAGAGTTTAGATCCCGCAACCGCTCCAACAATTCATCTATGTCCCGATTTTGCCTCGTCGTTGGCATCAGCTCGTCTACTGAATCCATGTGCATATGCGGAAGGAAATCTTTTATCTCCCTGTAGCGCGAAAGCATTTCAAATGGAGAACTCCATCGTGTGACATTGTTGCGCCTGGCCCTCAACGGCGTCATTTTCCGCAATTTCGCTGCTGGAATTAGATTTCCCAGCTTCATCATTAGCTTCCGTACCAACCCAATGATATCATCGTAATCTGACAGAATGTCTTGAACCGCCAAATTGAATCTATGGCTAGCACAGCCAATAAACTTGCAGGCTGCTTTTCGGGCAAAGGCTTTGTTAGTAGAACAGTTGTCGCCGATAATAGCAGCAACGTGAACCCATGATCTCTTGTACAATCCAAGAATGTATGTAACAAATGTAAAATGCTCATCAGCATCCAATGCTTCCTCATCGCCCATAGGTGAAAATGTCAAGAGCACGGACCTATAACCATTGGGTATTTCGGCTGGAAATGTAGCAAACATGCCCAGATAGTGTGTCGTCCCTGAACTCCAACCATCGAAAACCAGCGCAAACCTCTCAGGTAACATTACATATACCTTTTGTTCTACTAATTGAACTAGGCCGCCCATATATTTCTTGAAGGTGTTCACAGATACAGATTCTGGCTTCATGTGTTTCCTGGCATAGACGTTTTCGCAGAATGAAAACGGCATCAGACCCATTATGATCAGTTCGAGCCATGCATGAATCTGCTGGGTTTTCTGCGGCCAGAAGTGATCCATGACCGTCACGGGCTTGTGTGAAGATTATGTATTAGAGCCAAGGTCGCGATACTCAGGGTGCTCGCTGGTGACATGGGAGCACAAGTTTGTGTAACCCGATCCCTTCTGTACCCGTTTAGCGCCACACTTACATGTCCAATGTGAGCTGCCGGGTACATCACGCGTGAAAGAGAGCTCAGCAAGCCGTTTTCCCTTGAGCTTAGGAGTCATTGCTTCGATCGTTGTTAACATTAACTGGTTCTCTTGGAAGGGTACACTTCCACGACGTCGAATGTAATCTAACACGCAATTTGCGAGAAAAGGGGCACCAAATCAGCCACATAAAATTTTGCGCGAAACCTGCGCATTGGTCCGATTTCGAAACTTACTTCACGAAACGGTCACTTGGATGTCCCTGATCATCCCACGGAGTATGGGATTGATTGGAGTACGACAAGGGTCTCGCATTTCGACAGCAATGGTGAGTGATTTGGGGGGTTGACGGGTGTAACGGCTCTTTCGGACATCGGTAAAAATAATCAAAAAATGACCCAGTGCATCATATCCACTCGCGAAAGTATCCAGCAATGTTGCATTAAGATTGCAAGAGATGCAGGACGAAGAAGCATCATGTGCTCGTTCGTTCTCAATGTCATGAGGCCGACGTTTACGGCAGCACATCCTCTTATCGTCAGCAATTGCAATTGTGAATTCGATATTCACAAGAAGTCCTTCGGTTCGGCGACTACTTTATTCAGGTCTCGAACGCTTGCCGAATCCCCCCAAACCTCTTCTCTTCACATTGACTGTGGTCAATTGGTGCGCCAATCTCAATCCCCAATGACATGCGGACATAAGCAAGGCGTCTGTCGTGTGTGCGGTACATGCCCGCGATGCCCATCTTGCATCTGTCATGGCCCAAAACGACGCCCTGGGCGTCGTCCGACCAAGGCCCCAAAGCGCCTTCAAAGGCTATCTGCCGGTGCTGCTGCCAAAAAAATCCGGCTGGCCTCTTCCTCAGAAAATAATTCGCCTTCATGTGATAGAGAGGATTTATCCCAAGATTATGCATCTGGTTATCATGAGATAAATCCTATTGGATTGTTGGAAGCTACGAACATTCCAAGGTGGGAGACAAAACGTTTGCCACGTGAAGATCGACGTTTATTTCCAATAAGCGAGCTCAAGTTTGACGAGTTGGACAGCCTGCATACACTCATTGAGAAGATGTTGTTGTCAATTTGTTGAACTTTATTACCGTCCTCCCCGACTGAGTTATATCGGTCATTTAGGGAGCAAAATGTAGGTGATGCCTTACTGAAAGGTGCGATTGTTGATGGCGTTAAGGCCGCAAAACCCTGTTCTGTAGAGGGGAAAACTCTAAGAGCAGTTTTATGTTCATGTTTATCTGCTAAGGAGGTTCGACGGCTGCTGTTGGATGATAGAATTGTTGTACATATAGAAAATGAAGAAGGCATTCCAGCGTCCGTGACGGACGAGGAACCCAATCGAGAAACCCCGCTCCGACACTATCAGAAGAAGACCGAAACAATGTCACATTATTTTTCCAAAGCACAGTCACAGATTCTGGTAGTACTGTCAATCAGGACAAAACTACAAGGGAGGTAAATCTAGATGGTTTGGAAGTAGCCGAAGAAGGCGATGAGCGAGCCCTCTGAGATGGATATCAGGCGCAGCGTGGAGGAGTAGCGATGCAGGATTAGGTCGGCGGACGCGAGCGCGGAATCCGTGGCGTTGGCGGAGGCTGGCGCTACGTCGTGTACCGTGCGGACGGCGGGCGTGTGCGCGCGTGGGCGCGCCCGCAGTCCAAGGGGACTTGGCGCGGGGTGGCGGCGGCGGTGGAGAGGAGGAGGAGGAGGGAGAGGAAGGCGACGGGGCGGGGGATCCGCGGCGGCGGCGACATGGTGGCGTTGGGGGATGGGGATGTGGTAGGAGGGGCGGAGGAGTCTTTGATGCGCACTGTCACATCCTGAGGAGACTCTCGCCGTTGAGGTTCAGACCCAACCTCATGGAATCTAAGTGGGCTTTCCATATCCGAGAACGAACTGGTGCGTTTCTGTGAGCACACATATGCGCGGGCAGGTCGACAACACTATCGTACCCCTCGGAGCTCATACTGCAAAAGAAATGTTTTTGGATTATTTTACCGATGTCTTTCCCGCGAAAAGTGCCAATGTTTGATCAGCTCTTGATCAAGAGCGCCTCGAGGTGTGACGAAAATTAGAAAGAAAAGAAAGGAGGTGAGCAGTAAAAAATTCACGGGCAGGACCGGGCGAGCTGAGGGTCGCGTTCCTTTTACTGCGTTGGTTCTTTTTCTTCCTTTCTGTGTCCGGGCAGCTATTCTGCCGTTCACTTCCGGGTATTTATACTACTACCTACGCGTCTATTCTCTTGCCAACAGACTCTCCTCTTTGCAAACCTTTGCTGATAATCTCAAAGGATTGCATTATCGGTAATGTCGTTGGGAGAGATGCACTGTAGGTTGACGTCTGAAATAATCAAATACTACCGTTTTCAGTGCGGTTTAATTATTTAGATGAATTTTGTCCAACTGTATACGTCACTGTCGACTCCCAAATTTCCACACTCCCTCTATTTTTGACGTGACGTATTCCCGGTTTGGCTTCTGTCAATCCACTGGTCCACAGGGTGTGTGATTCTTGCGTACTTTAATGTGTTGATGAGAGATTTGTTGCCGTTGGCTTTTGTCAAGCAATCAGCCAGGTTGTGTTCCGACCGAATGAATCCGATTTGCTCCATTTCATTTTGCTGGTACGCCATTTTGACTACCTCAAGGTCAATCATTAGTCGTTTCTCAACCGTGGTAGAAGCTTTTGTGATCACATCAAATAGTGAGAGACTATTCGTAAACATCATGATGGGGATCTTTGTATTCGTCATCTTCTGTATGTCATGTCTGAGCATAAAGGCCATGTCAAATGAGTCAGCCAACGCCATTGTTTCACTGCCAAGAACTGATCTTGAAACTCGCTTAGCCTTGTAAGACGACCAATACAGTGGTTGGCAAAGATGACTGCCATCACACAGAAATATGATATACCCAATTTGAGAAGAGCCATCTGATTTGTTTGCATATGAAGCATCTGAATTGACCCTAATGTGTAATTGGTTATATTCAAGCTTGGGATATCTCAACGGCACGTATGGTTCTTTCTTCAATCGTCTAATGGTGCGGTTAATGTGTCGGATTTGAAGTTTGGGGTTCGTAGTATACTGTGATTTGGTACCTTGGGCGGCTTGTGCAATGGAGAAACATATATCTGGTCTTGTGTACGTAATCCAGGCCAATTTCGCTCTGAGTGATCGATATGCCTTGTATGATGCCGTATTTTGCAGTTTGTCTATCGTTCGGATGTATGAAGTCTGGTGAATCATGTATTCAGAATCCTTTTTCTCAACCTGCACCCCGACAAAGTTAAACTTATCGTATGTTCTACCTTTACACTTGAACTTTTCCTCTGTTTTGTGCGCAAGAGTCGAGTAATCTTTTGTCCCTGCTTGGAGAGCATCGTCTACCTAAGTTATGCACATACCATCAAGCTTTCCTCGTACGCATTTGAAAAAGAATGCCCTATCTCCTGTTGTTCCAGTCATGTTCAAGTCCTGTTTGATGTGATTGCTGATGGTACGGCCCCAGTAGTCACCACTATCAGCCAGCACGTATAATGGTTTAAGCAATTTTAGTAGCTTGTCTTGATTTAATTCAAATTCTCCTGTCGGTTTGATGTAAAAATCCCTCATTAACTTTTCCGCGCTTTGCAGGTATGCTTGTGTCACATCTGTTGAGAATAGTCGAAATCCACATATTGCTGCTAGTCCTATTAGCACACGGGTGGAGTGCTGCCTTGGTGTAGCCGTATCGTGCACGAGAGATGTCTTAAGCTTATCCCTGGAGCCTTGAACAACAAATCGGGCTTTCCATACTTCTTCTTCGGTGCCTTCATCCTTTATAGCTAGTACAAATCTACCACCGAGAATATTTGCGTTCTCAGGTACTTCTGACTTGCAAACAATTTTCCAAGTACCTTTTTCAATCAGACCCTGTAGCTCTTTCTTCTTTGCGGCTCTAAATCGTTCATCTTTTGATCTAGGGTCGTTAGGTTTGATCACTTCTGTGAGTTGGACATCAAAACAGGACGGTTTGGGTCTATTTGACGACTTGAAAGGTTCCAGCATGGTAGTTAGGAATTCGTCTCGTGAGAGTATGTCTGTTGGTTGAGAGCTTTCTCGAACATAAGGCTTAACTTGTTGCATGGTCATGGTCTTATTCCATTGCCCGTCGTTGCTCTTGACATCCACTATTTTGTCCCTTACACCTGTGATGGTGGCAGGTCCAATCCATTCTTTACTTCTTTCTTGATAGACAAGTACTTCTTGACCTATTTCAAATACAAAATCGGTTGCAGTTGGGATGTTTCTGGTAAGAGCAGGAAGGATGCGCCTCTCTGCTACTACTGCATTCATCTCCATTTGAGCCTTTGAAAGTGCAAGCATCCTTTCCTTCTGAGCGAGTATATCTGAGCTAATGATTGGGAATCTTGGTATTATCCCGAATACGACTATTGAGAGAACTAACTCGTTATCTCCGTTGGTATCGTTCATGGCCTTGATTGACAATTTCAATGCAATGTTGCGGTCAATTTGAGGAAAGTCTAATATTATCTTTCGATATATTCTTCGGAGGGGTGCATGTAGCCTTTCTCCAATGCCCAATGAGTTGTGAGCTTCGACTCCCGAAATCAGGAGCTCTATCCCGACGCTTTTGGCCATTTCTTTCCATCTAGGTGAAGTGAAAACGCAGCCGGCATCAGTTCTGATGCGGTTAGGAAATCCCGTATAGAGAGTACACCACGCCTCAACGAAGGCAAGCCATATTCCGTTGACTGACTGTCCATAATTGTGACCCGGAGAGTCTAAAAATATGGCCGAACTGAATCGAGTTGCGGTGTCGACTATATGCAGAATTGCTTTTCCTTCAACGAACATAAGATCCATTGATATTTCTTCACCGAACTTAACTTCTTGCAGTGCGGGTAACGTGGTCTTGAATCTTGTTGGTTGTGATCCAAGCCTTTCACAGGTATTGCAATACTTAGAAATCTCTTTCAGGACTTTTGTGGTGGTCTCTGTAGCCTCGTGCGGTCGTGCTCTTCTTATGGGATTCAGAAGTTTCATGTCCGTTGGGTGTCGAAACCCTCTATGAAGCTTGACCAGTTCTCTTCTTGAGAATAGTATTGCGTCTGTCTCTTTTCATTCCAGGTAGACATGTCCAAACTTCCTCACCACTGGCACAGAAATTCTTCCCGGGGAGCTGATCAGTTCATTTCTTGTCGTATCCAGGTATAGGTGCAGTTTATCGAGCCAGTCTAATCCTAAGAGAAAAGGGACATTTGCTTTTACTACGTCTACATCCCTTGGCACAAATCCATTTTTGAGGAATGGCAATCGGATTGAGATCGATCCTATCGACTTCTGCACGTCAACACCAAATCTGTACTGGTTAAAGTTCCTTTTTGGTTTGAACTTGCATCCAACAAATCTGCAATATGCTTTTGCTTGACTTAGCCCAATGACAGTACGTTGAGCTCCAATATCGATACAAGCCCCCTGCCAATCTTGTTTCCGGGGCTTTGAGTAGTTACTCACTTGCGAAATTCCTCGGCTGGTGCTCAATACGGAGCAAGTCTTTGCATCGTTTGACACTTTTCTGAGACGACGATTCCTTCGTATTTCATGGGCTGTCATTGATCTTCGCGAAATTTTGTACCGGGACCTTTTTTTCGTGAGGACAGTCTCGTAGTAAGGGTCCTTTCCTTTTGACTTCAGACTACGACGGTAAATTAGACTGCCTCTCCTCAAAAATCCTCTGGATCAAGAACAGATGCTATTCCCCGGTTCTCAGAACCAGTGACGTGGAATGTTTGCCCTCGTGTATCAGAAGGCTGATGACTCTCTTCCTCAGATGAGGTGGAGTCTTCTTGCTTGATGTTTTCCTCTGCAATGGCGGCTGAGGGGTCTCCTTCGTCCGTAGAGAACAAGGCGTCTTCAACTTGTTGGCAGAGTTCGAAAAAGATCTCGTGGCTTTTTTTCGGATATTTCCTGGCTTGTGATGCAACATTTCGCATAGCGTTGCGAGGTTTGGGGCAGTCCCTGATGAAATGATTAGGATCCCGACAATTGTTGCATAGCCTAGGGTTCCCGTAACGGTCCAACCCATTTTGACCGGCCTTGGCACCCTGGTGAGAAGGGCGAAACGGCGCAGATGAACGTGATCCCGGTTTCCTCGGTCTTCCATAATACCTCTGGCCTTCGTAGTAAAGATCTGGAGTATACTTCGATGTGGACTTCATATCTTTATGCAGGATGGATTGACCAAGGTTCATATCTTTCTTTCTGCCCTCTTCTTCTTCCTGGTCTTGAAGCCAGGCGGCGTCTAATGCTGTATAGAGTTGTTGGAAATCCCAGGGATCAGCTGTTGATTGCGAGTTTGCTAGTGCTGATTTAGCCCACGGCGCGCCAACAACGGTCTTATACAGATATTCGACTTTGTCTTCTTCGGACCGGTGAGTTCGTGGCCCTTGAGGGGCAAATATCGTGATAATCTCACGTAACTCTTCCAAATATTCGGCTGTGTTGAGCTTTTTAGTACGCATCAAAGATTGAATTCGTAGGCTTTGAAGATACTTACGAATTCTGTTCTGCCGAGTAGTACTGTTGTATTCCTCTTGCATAATTTGACAAGCTTGACCGAAATTCCCACATCTGTCTCTCACCTTCTCTCGACATAATCTTTTTGCTTCTCCATCGAATATGTTGTGAAAAAAAGCAAGTTTGTTGCCTTGGTCCAGGCTATAGTCCTGAGCAGTATCAATGTAGTTGTTGATGTGTTCTGTGAGATCCTCTCCCAGTTTTCCCGTGAATTTGTCCTGATTATTGAATCGCAAAGCCATGTTATGTGCGGTTCTTGATTCAGAATAACGACTTCCAGGGTGATGAACTTGTAGTGGAAGAGAAGTGTCACTTTCTTGAATGGTAGCTGGTTTCGCCCGGCTGCTCTTCTTATGTTGTACCAGTCGTTCGAAGGCGAAATCGATATCGTCTTTATCCGAATACAACATTTTGACTATTCCCCATGAAATGCGATCAGTGGCTGGATGTCTGTTATACTCTACGCCCTCTGCGCGTAAAAAATCACGGATAATTCTGAACACAAACGTTGTACCCCTTAGTATGTCATAAGAGTACAGTGATTCGACAGGGATATCTTGACGAAGATTTTCGGTTATTTCTGCGTCCAATTCGTCCTCCGATTCTCGGCGAGTGATGTGTAGTCTGATGACTAATATAATATCTTGATGGACTGCCGATGGTGGCTCATACGATTTGAGATCCTTCTTAAGGGTCTCCAGTGCTGCCTGGTCAACCATGGTCTCTTGTCAGGATAGAATGTCGAATCTGTTTTGGCAGTTCAAATTAGTTGTACAAGTGCAACACTATTTCACTAATAATCGTCTCTCACACGTGTTGGCGGTATAGCTATTGTCAAACGTGTAATACGTTTTGCGTAGCAATTTATGAGAGAGGCAAACAATTGAAAAATGGTCGCTAGATGGTGCCAGAATAATTCCAAAAATGTTTCAAGAAATATGGCATCAAATTTAAGAAAGAAGAATTTCAAAACTGTTTAAAATTTTTTTATTTTTTAAACTTGACGTGTTAGTTCACGCTCGCGCGCAAAATTTGGGCGCGGCGGCGGTGAGAGGCGCCGATGAAGTGCGCGTCGAGGTCGTGCGCGGAGGGGTAAAAGCGCTCGCAGATGTCGCAGAAGAATTCCTGGGACTCGCGTTGATATCGGGCCTCGCGTGCGCGGTGTTTCTTGCCGCCCCTGTGTTGCCGGAGTTGGTGCCTGCCAGTGAGGGTCACTTTGCAAACGTCGCAAGTGAGCGGGGTAGCAGTAGCGGGGTTTTTTCTGATCCGCGCGGTGGCCACTCGATGTAGTGTTCTATTCACGCCTTCAGGCAGAATCCCCAAATTATGTTTTGCTACTGTAGTCCGAGTCTTAATTCGGTTGAAAACCCGAGATGCGCTGTCCACGGGTCCAGATTGGTCCGCGTGTAAATCGGATACACGTGTTGATTTCCCGTAACTCTTGTCTTCGGGGCGGGGTTGGTCTGCCGCGGTAGCCTTCTGTTTGATGAGATCCAAAACGCTGATAGAGTCCCCACCGTTGCTATCCCAGTTCACCACAGGCGTGCCGGGTGGAGGCCGTGCGCCTGGCTGGGACAAATCTTCTGACTGCTCTGCGGGGGCTTGCCGTGCCCCAAAGTCTTCCTCTCCTTTGGGTTTGAGTACCACTAAAATAGAAATTAGTTAGGCAACTAGATTCCTATTTTAGAGGGAGTGAAAAAATAAAGAACTTACTCTTTTACTATTTTCGGTGAGAGTTATACAAAAGAGGAAGATAGGTTTATCTCTTTCTTGATAAAACGTACTGCGTTAATATCAAGAAATAGATAGGAAGACCACTCTCTGAAAAAATCCACAACTTGAAAAACTTGAGGTTGAATTGATTTCTTGAGTGTGAATTGATTTCTCTTGAAAAACTTGAGGTTGGATTGATTTCTTTCTAGAAGAAACTAACTTGGCTTGAAGTCTAGACTGTGACGAAAATTAGAAAGAAAAGAAAGGAGGTGAGCAGTAAAAAATTCACCGGCAGGATTGGGCGAGCTGAGGGTCGCGTTCCTTTTACTGCGTTGGTTCTTTTTCTTCCTTTCTGTGTCCGGGCAGCTATTCTGCCGTTCACTTCCGGGTATTTATACTACTACCTACGCGTCTATTCTCTTGCCAACAGACTCTTCTCTTTGCAAACCTTTGCTGATAATCTCAAAGGATTGCATTATCAGTAATGTCGTTGGGAGAGATGCACTGTAGGTTGACGTCTGAAATAATCAAATACTACCGTTTTCAGTGCGGTTTAATAATTTGATGTATTTTGTCGAACTGTATACTGTACGTCACCGTCGACTCCCAAATTTCCACATGAGGAGATGAGAGCTTTGCGATTCCAAAAAAAGCCATACAGTCGCCATCAGTGGACCCAGTGCTTTCCAACGATACCAAGTAAGTACTACTGGATAGCTTCCGCAAATTACACTAAGTGTTTTTTGGTGGCAGGTGGGGCATTATTTGTGCCCCTTCTCTCGCAAATTGTGTGCTAAAAATGTTCCAGTGTCAAGCCGAACTAGCATGAATTATTTAGAATTATTCATGAAAATAAATAAGTTATTCTTTTTTCCCCATCCAAAGAATAAGTTATTCTTTAGGAATTATTTAAATTATTTAAATATGAATATATTTTTGATATCCTTTGGGGGTCAGAGACAGCCGAGCCCCCTCGGGGAAGTAGTACTTAATAGCCAACCCTCGGAGATAGACAAGAGGGGGGGCAGACGCAGCAATAAAGGAAATTGAGGGAGGATTCCCATTCAACAGGTTGCTCGGTGCCAGGCGGTTGAGATAATCGCAACATTAAACTGCCGACATGCTGGGGGACATGCGACCAGGTGAGCTCTCGGAGAGCGATTGTGCAGTCAGTTTCTATGAGCCCGGTAGTGCGCCGCCGGCTAGCGTTGGTCCGCCGGGCTGTGGCAGGGGCAATGTTATAGGTGCCGGTCCTGGTGTCGCGGGCGCAGGTTCAGGGGCGGAACAGTGCATAGTGCTGCGGTGCACCTGTCAGGTCTGTGGGCCGGTTACGCATATTCTGTGTTTCGGTGCGTAGGTGATACCAGCGGAAGGGCAGTTTGCCTTCCTACTAGTCCCTGGACCAAATCAAACCTGCTGCCTTCTCCAACCCTCACCGGCCCTATATGCTTCCTGCCCACTTCCAGCCTTCCCTTTCCAAGACTGGTAACACAGTAACCGTCCGCATCGCACGAGATTACGCTCCGCTTCATAACCTCCACAGGTATTTCGGCAATCTGCTCAGTGCCCCTCGATATGCTGGACGACCTCTGCATCTTGAAAAAACACCCGCTATCCTGTGCGTAGGGCACCAGTTTCTTCGGCTCCTGTCCACACATCAGCACCGCCTCCTCAGACATATTCAGAAGACGTGCTATATCCCCGAGGCACTCGACCTCACTTGCCTTATTCCACATCGTGCTCCACACTCTGAAGACGGTCTCCACGGACGGCATGAATATGTCTGACTTGCGAGTTTCCACACAGAACCTAGCTTCAGCGTGAGTGGAGAGGTCCTCGTCGGCCCACTGGCTGACAAAACCAGATGAGTTGTCCCTTCCAATTATAACATAGTCGAGACCATCTCCCCGGCTTGCCTCTACCGATCTCCGGTCTAGCCAGATTGACCGCCTAGAACAGTCCCATAGATCACTGCTGTATACCCAGACCGGCATACCAACAGCCTCACTGACACTGCGCAACTCCACTAGCTCCCACCACATCTCGTACGCGATTGTCCCGCCGCGCATGAAACAAGTGTTGTTCCTAGTGGGGTTCGTGTCGAACACTTTCCTCAGCCCAGCGACATGCCCAACTGGAACCATCACCTTCGAGATTAGCTCTTGGGGTCCATAATCGCCACGCCTGTGTTCTGCGGTCCATTGCCATATGTCGGCTTCCGGCAGGCCGACCAACTTCTGGCCCTTATACACCTTACCTCCGTACCACGGTAACGGCACGTCAATCAGGACGTTCCCGGCTTCCATCTCCCCCACACTCGATACCAGCTTGATTATCCCGTGCGACTCTGCCTCGTACAAGGTCTGGTAGATCTCACGTGATCTATTGATCCATGACGGCCAGCTCCTGGTTGAGGTCTCATACCAGTTTTGGGTCGGTAATTCTGACACCCGGCTGACCTGCATCTCGGCGGCCCCAATAGTGAATATGACCGTGCCGCCCCTTACGAAAATGCCTGCTCGGTCCGCGGGCCTTTCACGCGTTATAGGTACAGCAAACCCTAGATCACCGCACCTAAACGTCCTGGCCAATAGGGACGGTCCGTCGGGGATGCCCCACTCTTCGCCACCAAGGCGGCTGCTGCACCCCATCGTCCGGAGGTCGCCCACCATCACCTCTATACTCGTATTCTCGAAGTCGTATTCACGTGAAGGGTCACGGTACCCTATGTCCACCACTATTCCTAAGCTGCCCTCTGAGCTCGTGTCACTCCAACTGCAGTCTGGCTCGGGGGGGGTGCCGCATGTGCAAGATTCGTTACTTCCAACCTCGCCGGCACCACCACAGAAGCCGCAGACCCCGGACGCACTTCCAACACTTGCATACAGCCCACTGGTATTGTGTCCTTCCACACCCCCCTGACTCCGCTCTGGGTCTGGAGGGTGGCTTGGGCATGTCCAGTGGCGCTCGCACATGTTGCATTGTTCGCACGACCACAGTTGCGGACACCTACTTGTCCGCCCACTCGATGTATGGCACCCGATCTCCCTTCACCTTTGTGGGACTCTTCTGATTGTTGTGGGGCACTTCCCCACTGGCTACAACCGCCTTGCTGGACCTCCAGCCCGGTTGGAGCAGCGTTGTTATGGCTGCCTATGCAGTCCCTGCGCGACCGGTTCACCGTTCACGCCCTCGTCAGGGATTTAACCTGACGGCACTGGCTCTGGTACCTCCCGTACCTGGTTCACTCTACAACCCCCTCAGCGTACGTACTGCCGTGTGCTATCTACGCAGTGTCTGATAGGGCAACTCTAAACTGATGAATGAAAATCTGCAGAATTCTTCGAATGTTGTTTCTTTTCATTCATCCTACAGTTTGCGATGCACAACCAGAAATCCAAATCACACATCGTGTACACCTGTACAGCATCACCTCTCCAAAAAAAAGGTTTTACAAATCAACCTTTTTTTAGACAGTTCACTTTGACGATACTGTTACGGATGAACCCAGGTGCCAGGTGGCAAGGTGGACACGCGTAAGGCGAATCAAAGCGGACACGGCCGGAACCGAGGCGTACCAACCGAAAGGCAGTAGAAGTGGCGGGATCATGCGCGTGGGGAACTGTCGGCGATAGACAGAGGGAGAATGAAGGGAAACCCGTGGCTGCGAGGGAACTTGGACCGGGACAAGAAGACGGGGGAGGCCACCGGCCGTGTGGGTGGAAGGAAAGGAGCAGGAGGAGGGCGCCAGGACTGGGGCAGAGGGAAGCTGAAGGGAAAGGGGGCGCCAGGAGAGGTCGGGGGAAGAGAGGACAGCCCCCGGGCATAGATTACTTAAGAGCCGTCCCTGGAGCAGATAGGGAAGGGGAGGGCAGCAGACTTGTGAAGAATAAAGACGAAGACGAGTGGATTCTCGTTGGCACAGGTCGCTCGGTATCTCGCGGAGGAATTGCCGCAACAATACTGTACTGCAATCATAGAGTTGCTTGCAACATGAGACGCAACATGACAATTTTTTGTGGTGAGCCTTTTCAGGTGCAAACTACGGTACCACCCCATGGTAAGGCAGCGTCATTAATTTCTCCCTCTCCTCTGCTGCACTATGAAGAGCGCAGCACATACTATCACTTGAACAAAAGGTTCCTTCAATTTTTCTCAACATTTTTCGAGTCACTGGACAATAACCAATCTTTACATGTAAACCGAACTCTTACAAGCCCTAGCTAGTCAGCTTTACTCCATTCTTCTAACGCTTGCTAAATGAAAGGAATAAATATGAGAGTTCCCAGATTCGTTAATCTGCAGTCCATGTCCAAATGGTGAGGCTAAAATCGCTACTGGTCGCAGATTTCAAGACAGAGTCGGAACTTACATACGTAGAAGCGTTGCTATTTGGAAACCCATCATGTTCCGTAAGTGCCATGTAGAGGCCGAAACACGCTGTCACAGGTAAATATTCACTTTATTCATTGCACTCACTCACTGACTCTTGAAATGCTGATTAAGATGGCACTTTCTATCCGTGCCTCTTCCCACCTCCTTGTCAACAAAATCAAACATCCATCCAGTTTCAGAAAACAAATCGGTTTCCCTCCCAAACTTGTTCACGGATGATATAAATGTCCGGACAATGTCTCGTAAGGCAATCCTCTGTTCCTCTGCAGTGCTGGTAGTCTCTTCAGTCAACGCAATAGCCTTCAACACGAACGATTGAGCGTATTGGATATGGCCATCTCTTTCGAAAGGACGGCATAGCTTTGTGGTAGCGCTAACCATAAGATTCACGTATTCACATTGCATCAGTCGTAAGATCTTCTTGTCTTGCGGTGTTTTCGTAATTCTTGATGCAAGTCTATCCAAGTCACCATTTTCTTGAGACATGTCGCTAATTCAGTGCCACAGTGGTGCTGCACAAAAAATATTCTGAGAAGAGAAGGCCTCCAATCTTCGCAACTATAAACAGAATCGCTGATTTGCAATCAGGACCCACCCTCTCTTCTTGAACTCATGATATGATTCCAGTACTAACTTTTTTTTCACTCGCGCTCGAAAGTTTAAAGTACCACGACACGCAACTCGCGAGAGATGGTGTATCTATACGCGCTTCGAGAGAAAATAAAAGTCGATACACTCCGATTCATCAGATGCAACTAATTTTCAATACTTTGTGTGTCGTCATAATTCCCCTTTCTCTGGAGTTTGCAGCCATATATGGACTTTTCGTTTTCGTTGCAGGCAGCATGGGCGCAAACCATTGCTTTGATTTATGCGATTGGACATTTTGAATACTAATTCATCATGCAAGCTTCGCCTTTTGCATGTCACGTTCGAGGTTTTCAAGCGTTATTTTGCCTTTTCATGCGTTCTTTCTCGGAGTAATTACAAATCGAAATCTCGGACGTTGTCCTGCCAGATTTTCGCGGGAGCGGATGTCTATGCGTTTTGCAATTTTTGTCAAGCATAAACCTTGTGTTCAATAAGAAGACAATTGTACCAGAGCATTGCCTTTGTGATTGCGAAGGTTCGAAAGGTATCGAAACAAATCTGTCCATCATGAGTTCCAAACCGAGCCCCATCCCCACGGCCCTATTGATCGAAGCACGAAACAGGATGGTTGCTTTGACAATGAAACACTGTCGCCCGTCGGAGTATGAAGCATATGAACATGTGGCAAAGCAGCACATTGAAGCCATTGCAAAAGACCTAGAGGCTCAATTTGCAGAACTCGGGGGCCCAGTCATCGGAAAAAATCCCTCTATACAGTCAGCATTTCATGATATTATTGAGGAATATAAGTTTATAGGAGACCTTTTCACTGCGGCGTGCCCTGTTCATCGGCAGATTGAACATATGCTGAGCCATCCACATGCTGATCCTGTGGTTATGAACTTGCACAAGGAAGTTGCAATTGAGCTTGAATCGACTCTGGAGATAAAAGAACTTGAAGCGAAGTCTCATAAGGCTCTGAAGGCCCTGAAGGAAACACGAGGTGCTTAAGGTCCTCTTATCCAGATGATACCGCGAAAAACATGGATTTTAAAGTTCCAATTTTCTGTCTGTGTAACTGTAAACAGTGAACTGTGTCATCAATAAAATACCGTACCTTTGTGCCCCTCCGTGACCTCATTCGTTAAATGCACACACTCCTCTATATCTTCTCCACAGGATTTAACCTTGGCACACAAACCAAGTAGACCAGCCCCTTTGTGCGCAAGTTACTGCTTACCAATGTACCATACAATGGTAAGCATGATCCTCACTTTAACGCTGTTTGCAAGTCTAAGCAAGTCGCCAGGAGGGGGCGCAGTATACTACATAAAATCAGCGGAGAGGTCTAAAAAAGCGCTTCGGCTCTTGATTCTCACGAGTTTTCGCAAGCCTCTAAGGCCTTGCGTGCGCTATTGCGGCAGCCGCTGTCTTGCGTGGTAGAAGTTCGTGTGTGGAGTTTCAGTACAGTGTAGAGCCTTCCAATTTGAAAGGGACGCATTGAGGATGCAAGGAAAGGGCGTCTTCACTCGTTCCGTCACCCGACGAGTTAGTAGTCTTCCTCCCGTTGCGTTGCGCAAGCACGCAAAAAGGCGGAACCGCAGTGATAGCACTCGCACGGGAGGCGGGGGTACTCTGGACATGCTTTCACAGAATCTTGGAAGTGGTCTCTGTTACCTCTTCCGAGATTCTATGCTACTACTCCGCTACGACGGCAGGCGACATGGATATAATTGGCAGTGAACTGTTTTAGGAATTAGAAACGATACATTGCATCGCACTGAAAGAGACGCTCCAAATGAGAAATCAGGAAAAGGGTGTCAAGAACACTACTCTGCGCTAGCTACCATACGGGCTGACGAAAAACATCTTTTGAAGAAGACGGGACAAGCATCACCCAAAATACCCCGGCGACCAGCCCACGCAAGACAGACGCACCACGAAACTGGCGAAAGCACCATGCAATAGACTAAAAAGAAAAAGCCAGAAGGCACAGTGCTTTCGATACATGAGATGACAGGGGACCCCCAGTAAGCAAGTTACCTAGTTTTCAACATATAGTTGACACAAGATTTAGAAGCACTTGCGGTGGACAACAGACGGGCCCATCTCGTCGTACTCGGTCTTAGACACCCACATCTGCTGGAAGGTGGAGAGAGATGACAAAATGGAGCCACCAATCCAGACGGAATACTGGCGCTCCGGCGGGGCAATAACCTTAATCTTCATGGACGGCGGGGCCAGGGTCTCAATCTCCTTCTGCACACGGGAAGCAATACCGGCGAACATAGTAGTACCACCGGACATGACAATGTTGCTGTAAAGATCCTTACGAATATCGATATCGGTCTTCATGATGGAGTTAAAGGCAGTCAAATGCATACCATCCATTTCAATACCCAAGAGCTCCGGCTTGAAGAGGGCCTCCGGGCACTGGAATCGCTCAGCCTCGACAGTGATGACCTGACCGTCCGGAAGTTCGTATTCCTTCTCGAGGGAGGAGTTGGAGGAGGCGTTGGCGAGCTCCTTCTCGTAGTCCTCAGCAACGAAGCACAACTGCTGCTTGACATCACGCACAATCTCGAGCTCGGCAGATGTGGTGAAAGAATAGCCGCGCTGCATGAGAAGCTTGGCCATCCACCCAGTAAGATCGCGGCCAGCGAGATCAATACGGAGCACAGCATGAGGTAGGGAATAACCCTCATAGATGGGAACAGTGTGAGTGACACCATCACCTGAGTCCAGAACGATACCGGAGGTACGGCCGGAGGCATAGAGGGAAAGGACAGCCTGGATAGCGACGTAGAAAGCCGGAATGTTGAAGGATTCGAACATGATCTGAGTCATGCGTTCACGGTTAGCCTTGGGGTTGAGAGGGGCTTCAGTTAGTAGAACGGGATGTTCCTGGGGATCGACACGAAGCTCAGAGTAGAAGGCATGGGACCAGATCTTCTCCATGTCGTCCCAGTTGGTGACGATACCGTGCTCAAGCGGATACTTGATGATGAGAACACCACGGCGGGCCATGGCGGCGTCACCGACGTATTCATCCTTTTGGCCAGTACCAACCATAATTCCCTGTTGCGTATCATCAATAAGGCAGTAAGAGGCGATACCAATTAGAGTTGTTAGTAGCGAGGAAACAAACTCGGAATGGGACGAAATTAACGCAGATCGGAAGAATGCAGAACGGTGTGAAAGTTACCTTCTGCTTCGGCTTGCCGATAACTGCAGGGAAGACGGCCTTCGGGCAGTCCTCACCGGCGATACCGGTCTTGCAGCGACCAGAGCCATTGTCGATGACAACCGCGGGCTTCGACATGATGATTATCCGAGGTGTTTAGGAAGTAGAAACGGTGCGAAAGTGGGCAAGGAGTTTGTGGGTCGATCAAAGTACGGGGGGGGCTGATGCGCAAGGTGCGAGTGTATCTATGCTATGGGGATGAGGGGTTGAGTTGAGTGCAGGGAAAGTAAGTACGGAATCGGGGGCGAGCAAAATGGATCGTAGTGTAGGTTACGGGAGAGTCTCAAAGAAAATAATTGCTGCGTCGCTGCAGGGGTGGGGAGGGGGGGGACCTGGGGCTTAATTATGTGATTTGGAATCGAAAAGCGGGGGGGTTGGAACGAGGGGAAGGGTCCGAGAGGCGGTGGGGCATGCGGGGGACGCCGGAAGATTTCGTGGTGAGCAGTCTTGGAAAGGCGGAAATGCCGAATGCAAGCCGGCGGTCGGCAAAGTCTGTGCAAGCTGCCCGATACGAAATCGCGAGAGAAATGCAGCAATCGGTCCGGGTGCTCCCGCCGGCGACGGGCCAAATGCAAGATTAAACGAGCGGGGCTTACACGACAACAGGTGGAAGGTGGACCGCGGGCCACCGGACCCTAGACGTGGACGGCTTACGTGGTGCGGCTTGCCGGCCGGTGTCAGCCGTCCTTGATGAACGCTTGTTTTCCCGCGCAATGCGCCCCGCAATGCCTGCCACGTCCGCCCTTCACTGTGGCCCCGCCCAATGCCCATCGCACAAGTGGAAGCGGCCCGCCGTCGGCCGCCTCTGCCGCGTGCGCTTTCGCTTCGCCACGCGGCAGTTGGCGCCTCCAGCGGCCGCTGTGATTCGCGTTGAGACAGACGACTTTTCTCCTGACCACACATGCACCACGGTTTTCGCCGTTCGCCTCTCCCCCCTTCCAGCCATTCTCCACGTTGACCCATTCGGCCCGTACACTATTCCCCCCCACTCCTCTCTTCGCTTCACTCCACGTGCAAAAGAATCTTTTTGTCCCCATAATTAGGGTGTTTGAGACTCTTGAAATGGCGAGCCAAACACCAATCCAAACACCAATCCAAACTCCTCGAAACTTCCACGCAATACTGTTACGATGACTGTTACGATGACCAACCGCCACTTCATCCGTCAATAAATCATATATTTCCAGAATAATTTCGCACAATCGCTATCCCATTACCTGTCACAAGAGCGGATCGTTCAGATCCCGCCATCCAATGTTTGCATTTTGCAGTGTAAGAAAAGAGAGTGTCTGACAGTGGAAGCCGTAAACAACTGCGGACCACGGTCCGGACGAATTTTCAAACGGTGAGAAATTTGCTGTAAACAGGGATCATATTCGTGACGTTCGACTTGCTGATCAGCAACCGACCAATGGCCACCTGTTTTGTCTATGGATCCAATGGGAGCCCGCCAATACAACGTGGAGAACAGTTTCCAATGTTGTGCTTCTCCGCCATAAGGGCTATCAGAGCGTGGACTGCGGTCTCGCATGTTCTTGTGTATTTTTTCCGTTGAAAATATCCCCTTTGCCTGTCGGGTAATGTCGGCCATCCATTCCAGCTGTGTGTGCAACGTCTTTTCGCGTCATATTCCCGGGCCCTCTCCTCCTCGGCTGTCATCCCACTTTGCAATGCCGCTCCCTGACACTGTGACCGCACCGCCAAGACTGCAACAGAGTCCGCCCCATCGTTTCCGCAACCTTTACGGTGCAGTACCCTTGTACAACAACTTTGCCTTCCCCACTCCATCCACCCCACTGCAGTCACATCACAGGCGGTCGCCTTGCCCTGCCGCCCGGCAACATCGTTTTCCTTTTTGCAGTCTTGGCAAAGCCACAGCCTTTCTCTAAATGGAGCCACTGCATTTTCGACTGTAGATTAACCGTCCTTTCGTGCCCCCTGACTAGTCCTTCACCATTTACCCAAACATAATTTACGTATCGTTCTACCACCAACTGTGTCGTACTGAAAGAAATATACAAAGCGAAACAACCCCTTTCGAACTCTTGACCCCTACAGACCCCGGGTCAGCTCTCCCCGATACAGCGGCACACCCTCTTCCGCCGGCGCATCCGTTGATCCAACGTCCCCGGGAGGCGATTCCCCTCCAGATCTAAATGCCGCGCCAACAACTACCGCGCGGCCGTCAAGGATATTTAACCGCACAACGCGAGTCACATCCTCACCACGGGCGTGCCGAAGACCGCGAACAATCTCGTGAGACCTCTCGCGTCTCAGCGTCATGATAATTAGAAGGCGCACAAGCATCCGGCGCATGACCCTGCCTCGCGAGGCCGCACACGCCGGTGTAAATTTTTGCAAACCCCCTTCGTGCCTTGTCAATTGCAGGCAGCATACCTGTAGACCCTCGCGGTTTCTCTATGCCTTCGCTTCACACCTACGCCGATGCGGGGGCATCGCCGCTTGTATTGGTTCTATGCAGTATGTGACGTTGTCGACAGAATCTGTCGAGGCGACGACAAACGTCCTCTCGGCAGATCTCTTTCGTGACGCGATTACAATCACGCAACGACAGGATGCGAGACCATGCCCTCTGGCCTCAACAACGGCGTCGAATACCTGCATGCCAAAGTCCGGAGTCCGGAATCAAAGCTCTTCGACGCCGTGCCTGTCCACTGCCTCACGATTTCCCCAACGGGGCCTGCACAAGCATCATGGGCTGTGCGGCTGCCCCTGTTAGCGCTTCTCGTTGCCGTGCAGCACAACGTACCCTTCGTACCCTTCAAGGGTCATCGCATCGCGTCACCCTCCATGCTGGAATCCCCTCCCGCACCTCTCCACTTTCCGTGCTCTCTCCACGTTGTTCGAAATCCTAGAAATTGGACCGCATTTCACATACTCAAGGGTACTGTATGTTTCACTGGCAGGGCACCCCCCCTTCTTGATGACACGCGGCAGCATCAATTGACAGAAAACGAAAACAGAGGCCAGTTGCCTCTGTTTTCGTTTGGCAGTCATCCATCATCACTGCAGACTCTGCAGCGATGATGGATGACTGCCAAATTGATTTAAAAAACTGCTTTGAACGGATACAGCACAATATTGTACTGTACACGTGTACTGTACCCACACTGTCCTGTCCCATCTATGCGTGTGATACGTGTACATATTTCGCGCAATTATGCCTTCTCCATTTGTCCACATGTTTATGGGTGAGCTTGATCCACCATAACACATTCAACTACATCTATGAATCTCTAATTAGACATGAAGAGGTTGGCACTCATATTAATTGAATTAAAACAGTTTGTTTGAGTGTTTGCTCTTGTTGAGAATACAGCCAACGAGGCTGCTCGATCTCTAAAGTACAAACCTTCTTCATGCAAACATGCAATCCCCGACTCAACTGCGAGTTAGGAACGGCCCTGAGACCCGTCAGACCCGTTCCAGAGTCCGGGATGATTCAAGTCTCTTTCATTTCTGTAGCACAACGTCGGCAGCAACGTTCTAGCCTAGAACATGTCTATGCTGACATCAACTCTACCTCTTCTCTTGTCAACCTTCTCGCCCTCCTTGCTACCTCAGAAAATTTCCCTCCTGCTCTCCGTCAATTTTTTGTCCAGTAATGCAACGCACCTTCAGGTTCACTCTATACTCCACCCTGCCTGTCAAAAGACTATCTCTTCTTCCCCATCTTCACAACCTGATTGGCAGGAGTCATACGCATACATTTCATTCTGTTCCTGACAAAGCATGTCACCTCGGCGACGCTACCAAACCAATTCAAAGAATTTAGAAAGCCTTTCGTCACCCATCTCCGTCTTCGTCCACACCAGGTACACCTCCTGCTACAACTGTGCCTTGCGACCTTAAGCTAGTCATCACTCCTTGTCAACCGATATATACAATCTCAATCGTTGATCACGTTGGATAGATGACATTTCGACAAATGCTCTCTGCTCTGAATATTTCTCTGAGTGCACATTTTCAAGCTGCCCTTCCACCCACTGTTTGATAGTATGCGGACGTCTCGTCTTTAGTCGGTGCCATAATTTTCATAGGACCCTTCCTTTCGATGCTGCTCTCATCTTGATGTGCAAGTTGAGCTGAGACTGCTCCATAACGCAACTGCAGTCTCCAGCCCTCCTTTCGATCCCCTTCAACCTTCCTGAATACTTATGCCCTGCGCTTTTAGCAGTCAATGGCTTCTGCCCTGTCAAAATTCTCTGTGGAAGCTGAGCCTTTTGCTCTCGTTCGTATTCAGGTGCTCATTTCGTCAACATTTTCTTCGCTTCTAATAATACAATACGACAATGAATATGTTGAACGAAGGGCCTCATTCTGTTGTTCAAACCTCTTTTGAAAACTCTCCCCGGCATGACCAAATCAAACCATTCCCTTTGGACACTGCTCCCTTACCAGCAGAATTTTCCATATCAGAACTTATTGATGGCACCACTTCAACTACAAATTCAAAGACAACAAACGTTCTAATCTCCAGCAACACTCCAGAAAGGAATGATATTGACGAACATTGTGCTGGTATCGAAATTGAGAATCTACTGCCCGATGAGTTCGGCTGTTTCAGCACCTATAATCCGTCTATAGATTTCGATGAATCCATTGACATCCAGGATGCGAAGGGAGTCTTTCAGAATAACGAAGTCAAAGTATCCGATGAATTTCCTCTTTCCGGTGAAGTGCAAAAAAGGAGAAGGATAGATTCAAATGGAACCTATGCAGCAATAGACGGGCAACTCCATGCCCGAGTTGCGGAAAATCAGGCAGCTACTCTTTTTTGCCAACAAAACGAATTGCCATTCGAGTTTGGCACTATTGAAGACAATAACGTGCAGGCTTTTAGTGAATTGCAATCCCATCAGAACAGCGGATGCTCCCTCGGCACCGCCTTTCCAGGCGTAAAGCATGAATCTAAACCCATTCAAGCGGCAAAGGTCTCTGAAACCAGAGCAAAGCCCGACAACGTCGTTGTCTTTAAGGTGCCAACACCCTCGATGAGGAGCAAATCTTTGCGGAAAAGTGCGGCCTCTAACTCATCGATACCGCGTAAGCTGTCACGAGAATACATGGTTCAGACCTCGGATGAGGCACAAGCCCCTAGTGGAGTTGATGGACTCCCGGAATTGCTACCACCACCACCTCCAGATGAATTCTTCAAGTCAGCAACAGATGCCCAAAAGTTTGAGGCTGAAAGCGATATTGCTCTCAAGCACGGGTCTTGGAACGATGCTCATAAGCTGGATCTCCAACGCCGTGATAAACAGCAATCACTTGGGCAGCACTCACAATTCAGGTCAGATCAAGGAAATCGGCCCGAAGCACTCTCCTCCCCCCCTCAACAAGAGCAAAGATACTTATCGCAAATAAGAACTCCTCAAAATGCGCATAAGCGACATGTTTTGGGGGAGCAATTCTACCCGTCTCTACTCACGACCCAGGCGTACGGTTCGGAAAGCTCAAGTGCAGCAACATTGCAGCCGGTCTCTCACACGGTATTCTTACAAAAAGACAATGCCGGGTGGAAGAAGAATGATGAGCCTCACAACTACACAAGTTTTTTTGATCATCGCAATGACAAGAGTCTTGAAACCCCTCACTCCTCTTTGCTCTACCCCAGATCCAAGTGGGATTTTCATAAATCAGTAGGAAATGAGATTGAGTGGTCGGGAACATCGGAGTTGTACCATTCTAGGAACAGTGACCACTTAAGACAGACTCATCCAGGCAGAGATGCAAATATCGGAAACGGAGCTTCGCATCTCAAATCCAGAAAGAGAAATGCCGATCAAGCTTTGCATGGGAAAGCCCCAGATAGTGCAGTCGAACAAATCCATTTAGATGAGAACGGTCGAACTCGCAAAAGGAGACGAACTAGAGTTGAAGACTTGGATCCGTCCGACGTGTATGTCTGTTCCTTTGAGGATTGTCGCAAAAAGTTTGCCAAAAAGTATAACCTGAAGATTCACGAGAGGCGTCACCGAGGAGATCTTCCATTTATCTGCCCGCAATGCGCGAAAAAGTTCATGTGGCAATCAAGCTTTGAACGACATTTGAGGGTTCACGAGGCGCGGGCTGCAGCATCAGCAAGAAGACTTCGCAGGGGAAAGGAGCCTAACAATTTCAGACAAGAAGAAAGGACAATCAAACATGAATTTCTGAGAACTTCGGATTCCACTTGGAAACTCACCTTAAATGGTCTCAACACAGTAGTAAATCGAAACGACCGCGCATCTGTAGTCCTTGCAATGTCGCTTTGCACCCTGAATTGCATTGACTCTACAGTAGTGCTTGACGCTTTAGTGGTTGAGAAGGAAAACGAATATGCTATTCAGAGTTGTTCGCCGGACATACCAAACGCTGTAGAAGAGGAGGGGTCAAATGGCAATGGCATGGAACTCCATTCAGGTATCGAAGATTTGACTAAAGTTCAGTTCATGTCAGAACCCTCGTCTTTGGGCAGGGAGATTACAGGAAAGGATGGTTTCTTCCTTCAAGAGTTGACGCCTGGCGATGAGAAACTAGAAATTACCGATCCTAGTGAGTTGGAATAAGATTCTTGTTCCTGCAAGCAATCGACGGGTTTGCCTCATTCATGAACGCCAAGTCTTGGCCTGATATGTGACTTGTTTTCGTGAATACGAACGTGAAGCTTTTCAAACCTTCTCTCTCTTTGATACATTTGTATCTTAGCTATGTCCCGGGCCTCTTTGCTTAGTTGTGAAGGTCAATGTACATACTATACTGTTTAGTGCCTACTTTTCTAAATCCATATTTCAACTTTCGCCGATACGAAATGCATGAATATGTAGTGTAGGCGCACTGAATCAATGTCCGGCTCAGATACGCAGATACCAAGAATATTCAGGATCAAGGCAAAAGGCAGAGCTAGTCGGGTTTCTATGTATCAAGAAAATACCGCGCCTTATCCGCGTGCCTTCGCGGCAATCCTGAGGCGATCCTCAGTCATGGTGTAGTGTTTGCGCGCTGGCGGATGCCTTCTAACTCAAGGGAATTCTCCTATCGGGAATATTTCGACCCTGCGAAATCCACGAATCCGCGCGCGGTGGGAGGATGCAGCTGGGGTTCGTGACAAGAAGCTCAGTTGCTTTGGCTCGGTACGAGTGGAGCCGCCGAAGAGACGCGGTCATGCTTTATGCGGAAGTATAACTGCGTATTGTAGCGTTTGTAGAGAAGCGTCGATTCTTTGGCACAAGTGAAACGTGCACGCGGTGAGGCTCATGAGGACGGATAAGCGCGTGGGGGGGTGAGGCGATTAACTTTTGAGCGGTACAATGAGAAACGAAAATATGTTCAACACGAAAACGACGTTTCCAAAAAAAAACAAGAAAAAGTGGGCACGACCACCTCTTTTGATCCGCCGCTAACCCTCTGCCGGGGCTTAAGAGACACGGGAGCTCTGCCATCTCAGGCCTTTAGCAAAAGTCAACAGTCCATCCGGTGCAATTCAGACAGTGCAGCCGCGAAATAACTACCGACCGGGGTCCACGAAGACTTCAATTGTTGATGTAAGCACCTTCAAATTGCGCACTCATTAAATCGTTCACAAGCGATACCAGCGCATGCCCGTCGCTGCCACATCCCGTCAAGAAAAACAGTATCAACGCATCCGTTTATGAAAGTCTCTCTCAATGTCGGTTGAGGAGTCCGCCGAGAAAATATTTGTCTACTTGAGCGATGGGCTCAGCGAAGATTCTACTCGACGCCGGCGAGCCGAGGTAGCTCTTCGGGAGGCCGAAGAAAAGCAAGACTTTTTCGCTTCTCTCGCGATGATAACGGCTGCGTCAGACGCAGACGCCCCACCAAATGTTCGATGGCTTGCTGCTGTTTGCGGGAAGAATGCAGTTTCAAGAAGCTGGCGACGCCGCACGCATCCGAATGCCGTCACGGAGGACGAGAGGACATATGTGAAGGACACTTTGTTGCAAAAGCTAGGGGAGCAACATAGCACAGTTGCGATACAAATATCGGTGTGGGTATCTAGAATCGCGCGCATTGACTTTCCGAATGGATGGCCGTCTCTAATTACCGATCTGTGTGAAAAAGTGAAGTGCTCTAATGAGCAGGTGATGTTTCATTCATTGTCCACTCTTGACCTTGTTATTGAGGGAATATCTAGTAAGCGACTGCATAGTGATCGCAAGCGGTTCTATCAAGTGGCCCCAGCGATCTTCGGAGCGCTGTATGAGCATTTTGTCGTTCATTTGCAAACACTCATCCAGAATCCCAATCGCCAGGATGGCATGAAGAAGTCTTTTTCAGTCGTTGAGAAGTGTTTAGAGTGTTTCCAAAAGCTTGTTAACTATGGCTCTGAGAGAATCACCGCATTTCAACACTTGCCATCTGTCTTCTCTAAATTTATAGATATGCCGGAGCTCTTCCTCAGAGGTGCGGCAGGTGGCACCGAGCTGCAGTTGAGACTCAGTCATTTGGCTGCTGAGCTGATCGTAACGACGCAAAAGCGAGACCCTGTTCACTTCCAGGAGTTTCTTCCAAAGTTTCTGGAAATTTACTACAACTGTCTGATGGCGTTCAGATTTGGTACTTCTGATGAGTCTGCATGTTTTCAGGCTGCTCTCTTCGTGAGAAATGTCCTCGAATGTCCAGACTACGACCTTGGAAGTGCTTCTTTTGCTGAGTTCAAGGCAAAACGTGGTACCGGAGTGAAAATGCCGGATGGTGTGTGCCCCCAAGCTTGTCGATATATATTGCTTTCGTTTTTCGATGAAAATCGGGTAAATGCCCTCATTGAGTCGTTGATTTCCAACGTGTTTATCCTCAGCAATCGAGAACTCGAAACATGGGCAAACGACCCGGAAGCATTAGTGAGAGAAGAAGATGCGGCAGATTGGGGAACAGAAAGTTTGCGAAAGGAGTCGGAGGGGATCTTTTCATTATTGTTCCTTCGAGACTGGCAAAGAATCGCGCCAATGATCACGCGATTGACGGAATCCATACCTGCGGACAACCCATTGCTTCTTGATGCGTGCTACCGTGCCCTCGGACGTGCCACTCGAGATTGTCGGAATGCCTTCAACTTGGCAGACTCTTTGAATGGGAAGCTAGGAGCGATTCTCAAAGCAGATTGTAGCAAGAATCTTGGGGAACGTATTATACAAGCGCGTGCAGCATGGCTTATAGGTCAGTGCGCCGAACAGGTTTCACGAGAATTGCGACAAATTGTGAACCCGTTGCTGGTACGACTCATGGGGTTTACGGATGGGGACCTGGTGATTGCGTTGACGGCGACGAAGACGATTCAACATCTGGCAGAGGACCTCGGATTTCACTCGGAGGACTTTGCTCCGCAACTTTCTACTTGCGTTCTTCACTGTTTTCGGCTGGTGAACATCGCAGAAACTTATGCGACGAAACGTGACCTCCTTGGGACAATCGTGAGCCTTATCCGTCGATCGAACGCGCAATACGTAGTTCCGCTCATTGAGAGCGTGGCAAACGTACTTACACCGTTGTGGAGAAGTCGGCAGAATGGCGGAGGCAGTTTTCAGACGTCGGGTGAGAATTTCAATGGGACGGGAATTGAAATGGGAGAAGGAGGTGAAAACCTGCTGCGAGTGGCTATAGCCGAGGTGCTCGTGGCTATGATCGAGAAAACTGGTGAGGCATCGATGCAGTCGTCTGGGCTGAGAACATTGTCGCTGGAGGTAATTGCGTTTGCCGTAAACGTGGAAAAAGGGATGGGTGGTTCGTACATGATGGAAGACGGGTGCGAGCTGTGGGCGGTCGTTGTGGAAGCTAGCAGTGAGTATTCGGAAGAGCTGGCAAGGCTATTTCCTCAAACTGAGAGAATCCTAGGGCTTGACTTTGACTACCTGCGGGAAGTATTCCGCCTGCTCGAGGGGTATGCGCTTCTCGGAAGGGAGCGGTTCATGAACCAGTACGGGGCGGCGATGCTTGCAACGCTTCGGCGGGCGCTGGGGTCTGTACGGGACCGGGGTTGCCTAGCGGCAGTGGAGGTGTTAGACGTGATTCTGCTTTTGTTCCCGAGCGAGGGAGTGGGGTTCTTGGCGCCCATTTTGCAAGACGCGCTGCAAAAGATCATAGAGAATGAGGAAAGCCAGGTGGTGAGCGCGGCGTACACCGGACTGATTGCGCGGGCGTGCCTCGTGAAGGTGGGGGACTTTGAGGGCCTGGTGTTGCAAGGGAACGAGATGGCGGCGGTGGAGGTCGTGGAGGCAATGCTGAAAAACCTGGACTCGATGTACAAACTGCGGAGGCGGAAGCTGGTGACGGTTGCGGTGTGCGGCCTAGCGCGGCGTTACGGAAAGAGCACGAGCGTCCTGCAGCGCGTGCCATCCGTGCTGAACGCGGTGGTGCAGGTGCTGTCCGAGGAGCAGCATCGGGCGGGGCGGCACGCGACGGAGGAGCATCCCAAGGATTTTCTGAACGCGGTGGCGCGGTTTGGGGAGGGGGCCAGGGACGAGGAGGGGTTCACGGGAAAGGGGGTAGAGCTACCGGGGCAGAGGAGGAAGAGGGACATGTGGGACGGGGATGTCGTTGAGAAGGTGAAGTTGCGAGAGGTGTGCGGCGGGCTACTGATGGGACTCAAGGAGGATGGGGAGGAGAACTACCAGGCGATCTTGCGGGCGACGGACCCGGTTGTGCTGGCGCAGCTCGGGAAGCTTGTACAGCCTGATGGCACCGCCTCTTAAGGCGGGCGCTCGTTTACGGCGCTTGGGACAACTTGATAGGGCTCGTGCCTAAAATAAACTCCCCATCTCGCTCCTGATCCGCTCCCACAGCCAATCACAACGCGCCTCGCGGTCCTCACCCGCCACACGGTATTGGCCACACGACTCATTCCCCGTCCCAAAACACTCTGGAGGATCCTTTTTATCAACTGCATCCCCAGCATCCTCAGCATCGCCTGCACTCCTCCCTTCCCCCCCCCCCCTCCCCTACCTCCCCTCCCTCCCC